>NC_139670.1:16024644-16138125 GCF_951799395.1 Argentina silus | reverse complement strand
TCCAGTCTCTAAGACAGAACACAAAGAAAAGCCTAACTCCTCAAAATGACAATCTAATAAATACCAAGCCTCATATCATTGAAATCTCTCTCGCTGACTAAACCATCCTTACCATCCACTGTTGCAATTTCTGTCAATAAACACATAATTAGATAGCAATTGTGAATTATGGAGCTATCCATTTCTTAGTTCCCAAAAGAAAAATACCCAGTAAATTCAATGTCAGTGACTCATCCATCCACCTTCTTAGAACAAACTACAAAAGGTTGGAAGGAAATGCATTAGTTATTTTTGGAGGGCTGAACTCCAGGTGGTGTGGCTGGAGTCAGGAGACAGACCCCCTTGGTGGCATGCCAAGGCTGTCCCTTTGAAGGGGGGGGGGGGGACTGGGAATAGAGAGGACCAAAATGCCACAGCTCATCAGGCAGCTCACAATTAATCAGGGCCTTTGATACCCGGTATTAATATGGGAATCCTGGCAGGCTTTTCAGGGGAAATAGTGATGTGATATTTGGCCAGATGGGAGAGAGGGCTTTGTTGGAGTCTATTGAATTACATGAGACAGACTTAGAGATAGACATTGCACGCAGACCTAGGTAGCGTGTGTAACAGCAATCATTTTTTAACTGGGAGTCAACTTCAATTCCCCCCTCTTGTGGGGTTGTGTTTCTTGTCTTGTTCACATTTCATTTCCTGTGCTTCAGAAAAACGTTGTCCTGTCAGAGCTGAGGGATAAGCACAGAGTGGTTCCCTTACAAGGAGAAAGTATGCTCCTTTAGGCGGGAGCCGGACGGATAGAGAGCATTCCTGAGGACTTTATAGGACTCTCAGACAAAGCATGCAAGACTCATTTTCTTGCCCCTGATAACATTGACGGCCATTAGTTTTCATTAAGGAGCACACTTGGAACAAGAATACATGTTAAGACGACTGGACAGTGCTTCATAGTGCTTCTGTCATCTCCAAGCGCTACTGTAGACCAGGCATAATGACCAAAGGCATTAGCTTGGTCTAATGACAAGTATTTGTGTTAGAGGTAGAGTTAGAAAAGTGTTTCTAAGTGTCACTCCTCAATGGAACATTATTTAAACATTTTTAACAAATCAATAAATTACATTTGAGTTGAGGGGAACGAGCAAAACCTGACCACAACAACAATTAATTCAGTGTTCAAGAGGTCATATCATTGTATGATTGTATAATTGTATAATTGTTTTCTTTCTAAAAATGAATCTCAGACACGAGTTTTTCTTTTAGAAACATTTGATATTTTAGACTTTGCTGATTGAATACAGTATAAACAAGTTAAGTTTCTTATGGATAGTCAATGCTCTAGGCATGACGCTTCGAGGCCAAAATAGCACCCAGAGAATAACTGTGATTATTTACAACCTACACAGTTTCAAATATAGAGTTGCCAAGGTAGGCAAGAGTTGTAAATGAAATAATAATGTCAAATCAATACACATATGTGGTGTCTGTGTGGGCAGTTTATAACAACCATGGTTATATTGCTGCTCATATGCTGGACAAAATGTTGTGTAAAAATAGGAGGCTGAGAAGAAAGGAGCCATAGTGAGCCAAGGCCAAACATTTGATTTGAGGCAACCATTCTCTCTCTCTCTCTCTCTCTCTCTCTCTCTCTCTCTCTCTCTCTGTCTCTCTCTCTCTCTGTCTCTCTCTCTCTCTCTCTCTCTCTCTCTGTCTCTCTCTCTCTCTCTCTCTCTCTCTCTCTCTCTCTCTCTCTCTGTCTCTCTCTCTCTCTGTCTCTCTCTCTCTCTCTCTCTCTCTCTCTGTCTCTCTCTCTCTCTCTCTCTCTCTCTCTCTCTCTCTCTCTCTCTCTCTCTCACACACACACTCAACAAAGGTTGTGTGTTCATACTCAAATAGAATCAAATAATGATAGACGTTAAAGGGGAAATCTGGGATTCAAACAACAACAAAGTGAGTTTTGGATGTGAGGACTGATCATCCATGAGATAAAAAAAATAAAAAAATTAACTATGTTTTGAAGCTTGAAAATGACCAATGTGTTGGTTGAAAATGACAGTTTACAAATACTGGAGTAAAACAAGCTCATATTTTGGGTTCTGATGGGGTATGACAGTTGAACTAAGCTCATGAGACATGTATAAGTTATATTCTTCAAGAATCAATGGCTATAAATTATTCATTTAGTTTCAGCCTCATGGATGAAGATGATGGAGGGATGTCACAAGACTTGTGTAATAGATGTATATGATCTTGTGTCTTCAGAAGCCAGCATATCACATGGCTTGTCAGACAAAAACTGCACTTGAGCAACAGGTGAAATTGAAGTTAGCTGCCTGATGTCAAAGATTGATTACAAACATGCTGTAGTCATGTGCAGGACACAGATGGGACATCTATCATAATGGTCAAGTACCTATATGAAGGTTCCTATTTAGTTAACTTGTGTTGAATGCCTTGAAAGCTGTGTACGACTTTCAGTGTGGCCAGATACTATGGCACAACTAACCACTATTATGCAACGGTGGTGGTTGGCACTATGCTGCCAAATTTTGAGAATATAACACAAAATAAAAACTCAACTCTGCATAAATGCAAGCACATTCACACACTTCATAATGCATGACATCCACCACTAAGTTGAAACAAACTTGACACTTTTTGAACACTAACATCCATTAATCGTATGAGCTTATGATTGTGTTTGCTTGGAATGTTGATGTCATTGGACCTCATCCTTTGTACAGTACCAGCTGACTCTTAGAACAATGTGTAGACCTTTGCATGCATCATTGGTTTGTTAAAGGCAAAAAAGACACAATGACAAAAAAAAGACAGTGAACACACAGTGAGCATTAGCCCCAACTTGTGACTAGACATACCACTTTTATATGTGGATGTTGTTGACGTCTAGTCACAAATTAGGGCTAAGTGGATATATGGCACCTACTGTGGGCTCTTGGGGTAGAAGGGTAGAGTGACATGACTGAGATCATGAATGTCAAAGACGGTGGGCTCAGCTGATATCGCCTGTCTCTTCGTTCTGTGCTGTTCCTGTAGTACGCTTTGCTTATGGACTTGTTGCGTCGCCGGTTTGATAACGGATCGGTATTTGTCCAGTTCATTTTGAAGCTTTTGAATCAGTTCGTCCTTCTGGTCTAATTCCAACTCCAGCTCATCGATAAGTGCGTCTCGCTGTCGCAACTCCTCAATTTTCTCCTCTCCTGTAGCGCGTATTGGAGATCGCGTAAAGTGCCCATAGTTTCCAGAAAAAGCTCACCCAAGCGCAACAAACTTTGCGAATGATCCGGATGATGTTCCGATATGGGAGGCAACCTCTCCGGCTACTACCACTACACAAATTAAACAGTTCGCCCAGGTTTTGGACAGCACGATTTGTGAGCGTGCTTAGAAGCTCTAGGGTGAGTTAAATATAAGGCAGCTGCCCAATGTGCCGAAACAATGAGCTCCCTATCATCCTCGCACTGGCAGTAGGCAAATGAAGTTTCACACAGCCTTCATTTTATTACTCACATACGTCAGTGTCCAAAGGGAAATCGTCAGAGCTCGTAGGATGCCGAAGCACAAAGCTTCCAGCACCAGCATAACAAGTTGGGGGGTCCCCTCCAGATTGTGATCAGCCAATACGATAACAGGTAACACTAACACACCTACATTATGTCATATGACATCAACATGTTCCATGTTACCATAACTCGAGCCACCGTCATTACAGTCATAGTAATGCATGTGTATCTATACCAGCTTGGCTTAACCTAGTAATGTGATCTTTCAGTCACGGTGGACTGTGTGTTTTGTTCTCACCAAAATAATGGATTGAGACATAGTTCAGTATAGAGTAGAATAGAACAGAATATTGGTTTTATACAATCTCTCTTGTTTGAACAGATTTGAAATCTTAATCGGTATAACCTGGTAAAATAAATGTTACATAAAAAATGACTGTATTGCCCATCAGAGGATGCTGAAACATTTCATTGCTGAGCAAATAATGTGTCAATACAGTACCTGTGACAAATGCCATGAGGATGATCCAAATCAATTGAGGGAGTGAGAATTACTAAGAGACATACCTGACACAATAAAACATGACAGTTTAATGCTTATTTCACATGAGAACAGCAGCTCATGCAAAATGTGGTACCAAAATAGCAGACAGGAATTATGGCTCAACATGTTCTTCTCATACAAATTAAAAAATAATCTTATTAGAAAACAGCATGCAGTTCCTTTGTGGTTTATGTTGGAAATAAATCATATCCTACATGTAACCGTAGTACCACTTAGCTTCTATGCTGCTCCTCTGTATCTTAACCCTTGAATTTCACTGGTACCATTGTTAATAGTGATGCCACATAAGGACAAGTTAGCCCTGAGAAGGACCTACAGCGCCCTCCTGTGGTCATATCATGTGACTGGCATAGTCCACAAACCCATGGAGTATGGATCATTTAACAACATCACATACTACAAAGCCAGACAGCAGTAATAGAAAACAAACAAATGTTTTCGATAATGTAATATAACCTACATTTGGGATACACTGTTTTTTCTCTTAACAACACTATTTACGGCGTGTGGATCTTGTTGGTTGTCAATTTAAGACGAGCCCTGCTGCATTACCATCATTTGTGTTTGATTCAACACGTATGTGATGGGCACAGCAGTCCCAATTACGGGAGACAGATTAGAGTGTGTATTTGAGTGAAGCTCCGAAAGGATTTATAAGACATGAGCCTCAGCGCACATCAAAGTGTGTGAGAGAGAGTACCGTGGCTGAGGAGGAGTGATGCAAATTCAGAGACAGAGCGCTCTATCTGTTCTACGTGGGAGTGCGGGCCACTGCTTAACCCCAAGGGCCTTTTGTCTGGTGGAGCAAGATAACACACTTTCCATTCTGGAGTGCTTTTCAATGAGCTTGTTGATGAGGCTATAGGGAGGTGTTAATTAGAAACATCGAGAAGAGACATGGTCTGCACAATCATGTTGTCTCTCTCATCACGTACAGTAGGCTATGTGCATGTATAGTCCTGTCTTAAAATAGTCCTGTCTGTGTGAAGTGGGTTTTGTTGACAAATGATGTGTGCAGACATCCATTCAGCTACTAGATTATTGCTATTAGACAGTGTTTTAGTGTTTAGGGCTTTCTTACTATTATTATTAGTGTTAGAAATGAGAATGGCATGAACAGTAAACACAGTCTACGATACAGTACAATCCTCCCCTCTGAACATTAAAATGAATACATCCATAATCAAGCACTCATAAAGTAAAACGTTTTGTAAAACATGTAAATAAAGTGCTTGTGTCACCGTTTCCTGAACCTGTAGATTCTCCCATTAATGAAAAAGTATTTTGCCGCCACCTTGTGATTTCTGCTAGTACTGCATATATTGAGGAGATACCTCAAAGCCATTGGTCACTCTTTTTTTTTATCAAATCAACTCCTAGCCCCTAATCATGGGCACTTGTAAATATGAAACGATTGGACAGGTGTGAGCCATTATGGCCGGAAAACTATTCCTAGTCTAACAAAATGAAAGATGATAGGATTACCCTATTGCGTAAACCTGTCTGATCCTTTCAAATCTACAGGAGTGCCTATGGGGATAGGGGCTAAGGGGTCGATTCGGAACTCAGAATGTGTTATGTCTGTGTGGAGACAAACTGTCCCGAAACTCTATTTATCATCGCCACAAACGGCTTCCCATATTCCAATTCAGACTTGCCAATTCAGAAGCTGTTAGCAGCTTCATAGAAGGCTAGGGGGACATTATGTTCAGTCATTACTTATTTCATATCAGTTTTATGTTTGCTTTGGCAATGTGAGATAATGTCTTATTGTGCCAATAAAGCTAATGGAATTTTAATTGAATTTAATGAATTAATCTGACTAACACTAACACCAGTGATTCAGAGAAGGTGCCAATCGACACTGATAGATGTTGTGAACCACATCACCATATCTCCAACTCAAGTGGCACTAAGGAATACAAATGGGGACTTGTGCCTTCTCTGCGCTGAGATCAATTAATGCCTGCTGTGAATACAGTAAAAAATAAAGAATAATAATTTTAAATAATTTTAAAAATATATAATAATTATATATATATATATATATATATATAAATACATTCTAATTTAAAAAAGGCACCTTATGTGCACTTTCGGTCAGAGTTGCCTCAGCATCAATGCACGCTAGTTAATGTATTCAGAGCCAAAGGGATTTGGTGTTCTGCTTTTTTATGAATTAATACAAATTAAGCCTGAGGTCCTGTTGTCTGAGCACTGTACTATTATCATGTACAGTAAGTGCACCAGTGCACTACCAGCACACTTTCCTCACACTTTCCTGATAGTGATATACCAATAGAATAACCGTGCATCAACACACATGTGCAGTGGTGCAATGAAAATAAGACAGCTTTAGGATGTTGGGGGGGGGGGGGGGGTTGGGGGTTCTAAGTCATATTGTCATATCAGCAACTAAACATGAGTTGAGAGTTTATTCATGCGTCAGTGAAGCAATTATATAGGACACTCGTGTTGTTGCTGAACAGAGTTGGCTGAATATTTCTAATTAATAAGTTACTCATCAAAACAGTGTCCCCTCACAGCTCTCAAGGTAATTTATCACCATGGTGACTGTCTACTCGGATGACAAAACACATTTTTTAACTGAATATCCCTAAATAGGAGACTGGGGCCACTCAGTTAGGCTTTCACGCCTGCAGAAACTGCACTATAGCCACCAGTACAGCACTTGCGAGACATATAAAGTAAAATCTGAGAAGAGCACAGATACGATTTTAATGGAGCATCATAAATCCACAAACTATGCATTGGACTCAGCAATCATCTTGCTATTAAGCCGATAATAGCTTCCCCACTTCCTTTGAGTAATGCCCCCGAGAGTTTGAAGATGGACGCAATAAATTATAACCTGCCGTCTTCGTCCATCTAAAAGTTGCAGATGAAAGAGCCAATCGATTTATGACCACATGGTAGACTACCCATGCATATGTCTTTCATCCAAGTAGGCTATTTGCGCAAAAAAACCAAAATGGTTTTAGAACTACATACAACTGTGTTTTGACATTCATTTTTTCATAGATACTGTACATAAGTCATGGTGGGGGAGTAGGTTAATTAATAATAAGCTACTGTAGCCTACCTGTCAGACTTGGCGTGCTTCCTAAACGCTTCACTGTTCAACTCCTGGAAGGTTCGGTAGGCTTGAGGTTCCGCCGAGATGCCTTGGGCGCGCCTGGTCCGAGGTCCAATTATTTGAGCGCTGGGCAAAACGGACTGACATTTGTGCAGTTTTCTTTTCAATTCGTGGATCTCCTCTTCTTTCTCGGCAAGACGTCTCTCCATGTCCTTAATCCTCTCCTCCTTTATCAGTAGGATCTTGGCGAAGTCTTCTTCTAAATCAGTCATGTTGAACCTGCGCAAACTTTCTTCTGGCGGGAATGAAAGATGGGAACCGTCCAATGTGATCCGCAATGTGAACTCAACAAATTCTAGAAATGGAGCTCAAATTGGGTCGGATCCCAACAGAAGTGCTAAATCTTCACAGTAGACAGGATGACTGAATTTATAATGTTGTGAGTAGCAGCGACGGGGATGCTGAGTGCTGTTTTTCCTCCGTCCCTCCCGCGGTCCTGGACTAATGGTTGTATTTCATTGAGAAACCAATTAGAGCTGCCCTTCTCTCTCTGGAGAGACGTGGGTCACTTTGCGCACCAACACACCGCGGGCAAAAGATGCTGTCACCCAACACGGAACAACACCAACTAAACACAGGACAGTATTTCTTAAACCATTCACTCTCACTCAACCCTATCTGCCTGAAATAGCATCAATTACCATATGAGCCGGTGGGTGACGTAGTTTCATGTAACTTGATCCAGCACTTGAAAACAATGGAGCAGGATAATGTATTTTTCCTGAAGATGAGGTTTTGATCTTTTATGCGAAATTCTCTTTGGCTGACCTTACCACCCATACCTGACTGCTCATCAATGAACTCCTTGAGTCAATGCTCTCTCTCTCGCTCTCTCTCGCTCTCTCTCGCACACGCGCACGCACAAACACATTCACTCACTCACTTATGTGAAACACACATTTATTACACACACACACTCTCTCTCTCTCTCTCTTTCTCTCTCTCTCTCTCTCTCTTTCTCTCTCTTGCTCTCACTTTTTCTCTCTCTCTCTTTCTCTCACTCCATCTCTCACTCACTCTCCCCATATACACATATACCATTGATTATTTTTGGCAACCTGTCTGTGTGTTTATGGTGCCTTGATCCATCACTGCTTTCAAACTGTTTGCTCTGGATTCTCATCATGGTGTACAAGGATATGGAGGGGAATGTCCAGTCGCAATTTAGCAATACCAAAAGTTAATATTTGCAAAACGAATGTATAATGTATAACTATGGACCTTTTCTGTCATCTGAAAGTAATCAGTAAGATACTGTAGCTGGCTATACAGACAGACAGACAGACAGACAGACAGACAGACAGACAGACAGACAGACAGACAGACAGACAGACAGACCGACCGACTGACAGACAGACATTCAGCATTTTTCCCCAATCCTTTCCACAACGGGGGAAACCTGCTTCGATTCACAAGCTGCCGGGAGCATTAACCGTTATCACTTCAGGATAGATCTGGTCCATCCATGGCCCTATTTCCACTGGGGCTATCAACTTTCAGAGGAGGCAGGGCAGACATTAGTCACCTCCCTTCCTGTAATGCATACGTTCTGATTCTCTCATTGAAACCAGAGAGGGGCTCTAAGTGAAGACAGGATGTTTCAAAATCAATATTGTTTACCTCATCGGCCTGCCCGGCAGAAGGGATCTGGGAGGAGGAAGAGGAGGAGGAGGAGGAGGAGAGAGAGGACTCAGTGGCCCCACCCTACTGGTGGACAGAAGGGTTTGGTGTCCATGTTATGGGTGTAGTAGAGGTCAATGGTTTAAAATTAGCAATGTATACACTGCAAAGAAAATATTGCAAGACGCCATTGATACATAGAATTACAGGAAGGAGTAATTAGACCTGCGTGCGCACACACACACACACACACACACACACACACACACACACACACACACACACACACACACAATACAGCAGGAAAAATATGCATAATGTACACAGATAATATGGACGGAAGCAATAGACAGACACACACACACACACACACACACACACAAAGTACACACACACAAAGTACAGTACACACACACAAAGTACACTTGACACATTTGAGTAAATTCAACGCGTCTGGGGTTTTTGCAAGGTGTTTATTTTTAGGGCTGTTCTATCACTTTGTTCTCCCGGCTGTGAGAGATTTTCTCTGCTATAATTACCAGGGGATAAAACAGATGCCTTTTCATCACTGCTCACATATTGCACAGCTCTCAGAAGAACTTGATGTTATTCATGCCTGAATGGATGCAACAGTATTCTCACAGGCTTTGTCAAGCCAGAGAAGCCTGGAGAATCAGAGCTCCTGCACAGACACTGTCCAGATTACAGAAATACAGTTCTAATGTCTTTTAAACTAAACTTGGCTGGCGTACACACCTAATTATCAGAGTTTTTTTAATCATTTTAAGTACAAGGTAACTGTGAGGGGAGCTTGACCCTGTGTAGGTAATGAGAGGCATTCTTCTCTGTCAGCGCTGAGCAGGGACTAATCGGCAACACTCCAGATGGCGAAGGCACATCTCCAAGGCTAATGGTTAAGACAACAAACCGTGCCTGAAACTGTCAGCAACCTACATCTAACTGACGGGTTGTTGTAGAAAAATTAAACCCTCTCCCTGCCTTCTGTCTATTTTTTCTTTCTTTCTTTCTTTGGTTCTTTGGTTCGTTCGCTCTTTCGTTCTTTCATTTTTCTCTCGCCGTCACGTTGCTCCTTGCTCTTTCTCTCTCTCTCTCTCTCTCTCTCTCTCTCTCTCTCTCTCTCTCTCTCTTTCTTTCTTGCCCTCCCCCTCTCTCTTTCTCTTTCTCCCTCTCCCTTTCACTGACTCCCTCCCTACCTCTCTCTTTCACTATCTCTCTCCCTCTCTCATACACATACTCAAGTATCTACCCCTTGCTCTTCCTCTTCCTCTTCCCTGTGTTCTTTCTCTCTCTTTCTCTTTGTCTCCCCCGCTCCCTGTCTGCATGTATGAAGAGATCTGATAAGGTCAGAGCACTTGTATCATATTCTTTTAGACACTACAATAAGAAACTGTCAGAGAGGATAAGCTGCCCAGTGTTTTGTTCTCTACGAGCAGAAAGCAGAAGGAGAGAAAAATGGGGGGGGGGGATCGCTCATAAAAGGAAGAAATGGAACATCCTCTGAATTTGGAAATACTGTATTTCCTCTGGCAACATGTTTACTAATCATTTACAGACTTTACTGATATTCGTGTTACATTTGGTTCATTACATTTGTTACACTTGTTTATATGTCAGCAGTTTTAGTAAGCAGAATCGCATGCTTTATCACCACTAGCTTAGCATAATTGTGTTCATTGTTTTTGATAGAATAGTGTATGATTTAATGTCCCTTGTGGACAATAAACTATATTATTCTATTCTATTCTATTCTCGAGGTGCTCTAATGGTGCTCTTATGGCACAGCCCTGTCTGCCTTCCACATTATGTTCTCCACACTAACCCTAACCCCTCTCTAGCCTCCATCCTATAATATCCTCTACTCACGCTCTGTTGAAAGGATGGGCTGCCTCCCATGTCATCTATTCCGCCCATTCAACCATACTGCGGCTACTCCGCTGCCATTAGGAGCCAACAGATGAATGGATTATTCCTATTCACAGTAGGCTACTATTGACTTCTGTCTGAGAGATGCATCAACAGATGAATGGATTATTCCTATTCACAGTAGGCTACTATTGACTTCTGTCTGAGAGATGCATCAACAGAGATGAACCCTGTATGTGACGTTTGTTGTGGAGACATCTGCTGTTACGTTCTTATCATAAAATGCAAACTCATCATGACCCCTTGATTTCTTCATTTTGACCTGGCAGATTAGTTTTTCTTTGCGACTGGTTTTTGTTCGTTGGAGTTTGAACTCCATAGACAGGTTCTCAGTCCAAAAATATGGACAAAGTGCTGTGTGGAACTCCACTACCAGTAGCAGTCTGTTAATAGCAGTACAGTTAGTAGACACATTCCCAAGAACATGGCTTGCCTACCGCCATTATACTCCCATTATAAGGCATAAGTAGAGAGCAGGCATTATTGTCATGTATAATTTATTTACTCAAATGACACAGCGTCTGGTGCACTGTGCATACTCTCACCTCTGACCTACTACTACTAATGCTCTTGTACTATGTGGATTGGGATGGAATGACTTGCTCAAGGGTTCAGAGTCCTACAAGCAACTTGAACCCACGGACCTAAAAAACACACTTCTAGTGCAATTAGTAACCATCCTCAGTACTACTGTATGGCCGTGAGATTCTGCCTTGGGCTTCAAAACCGTTTAATTATCCTCCTCTTTCGTTGACTCGCTGGAAAAGGGGCATAGTTTCCTTTGGCAAATTCATTGCATGACAAATCCAAAATGGAGCTTATATATGAGAGAGAGAGAGAGAGAGAGAGAGAGAGAGAGAGAGAGAGAGAGAGAGAGAGAGAGAGAGAGAGAAAAACAACCTCCCTCTCACCTCTCACATTAATATTCAGGTTGCCTCAAGGAGCAGAACTAGACCACTGCGGAGGGAGATCTGTATAGAACGCTTCCTCAGCATCCCTCTATTACTGAGCAGAGTGGGTGACTGATTGGTTTTTGATACTTTAAGTCGTGCCTGCGATGCCTTGAAAGATTACCAATGCTGAGAGCACTGTACCAAGCATGACATTATGAGTTATTTTGAATATGATTAATCACACAATGTTTTGGTGTAGATGCAAAAGTAGTTGTCAAAATTGTTACAAGTCCCTATGAGATATAATTTCAAATATTGTATTTTACGAAAAGCTGAAATTAAGTAGTAAAACAACAAGTTCCAATAAAGATTCTCTACCAAACACCATAACACATGTTGTTCATCTTGACTTATTATTCAGTCTCATCTGTCTCCTTTTTGACCCCAAGTCATTCATCCACACCGCATGGCCTGTGTTTTAAACTCCTCATAAAACAAGCTGGCTCCACCTAAACATGGGGGAGAGGGAATGTTCTAGATTGCTCCATTTGTCCAGGGTGAAAAACATTCCTCCCTATTTGTGTCATTTCTCCTATCACACAGAGCACCCGACCAGCCAGGGCTTTAATATCTCCTTCAAAACAACCACCATACACACATGGATGGCCTCATGAATGCAACAATATCAACAATAACGCAACATTCTGAATCTTAATCCTCATACTTTAAGACTTATTTTTCTTCATGTTTTATTTATGACCCACAATCTGGATTAGACTGGTCCTTAATACACTGTTTGATGATTACAAAATCCACTTCAAAGAGACACAGCAATGCTTTGAATAATGAGATGGGAGAGAATTAGAAAATACAGAGTTAAGCCTGTCCTTGACTCAATGAAGTCATGAGCAGCCACATCAACCTGCACCCCTCTGCTGGCTTCTCTGGGAAGCTAAGCAGGGCATGACTGGGTCCATCCTTGCGGGGTACCAAAATAGGCTGCTGGAAGTGGTGTTGAATGACCAGTAGGTGGCACTGTGGTCATGGGACCCTGGGCCCCAGGACATTGAATGGGGCACTGCCTTGCAAAGGTTGCTGTCCTTCGGATAAGGCATTAAACCAAGGTCCTGGTTCCTGAGTCGTTAAAGAGCCCATGGCACTTATTGCAAGAGTGTGTTAATGCCAAGGATCCTGGCTAAATTCCCAATCTGGCCCTCATACTATCATGGCCACCTAATCATCCCCTGCTTTCAATTGGCTCATTCATCCCCTCTCCTTTGCCTTGCAACTCTTCCCCAGGTTGTTGCTGCGAAAGAGAATATGTAGTCAGTCAATATTCCAGGTAAAATAAGAGATAAATAAAAAAGAATTCTTTTATTTGGCCAAGTATATTTGCACATGCAGGAAATTGACTTGGTGAGGTTGGTGCACGGGACATAAAAAACAATAGCAAATATTGACAAGAAATTTACAAAATAGCAAAATATTAACAAGATAGCAATAACAAATGTACACATTTACAAAATAGAACAATAAAACAATACATTTTGTAGGCTGTGGCAATGAGGCTAGAGGCTGTGAAATGGGTATGGGGCATGTACACTATAAATTAGAATAATTTTAAATAATTATAAATTACACTGTCAGTGCATTGTGTGTGTGTGTGTGTGTGTGTGTGTGTGTGTGTGTGTGTGTGTGTGTGTGTGTGTGTGTGTGTGACAGGGTGTGGTGGGGTGAGGGAGTGGGTCGGGGGTGGAAGTCCCAGAGTCAGTGATATCCTCCTCAGAGTTTTTGCTCAGAGGTTGATAAGTCTAACCTGTGTGCCTCATGCCCTCAATCAGGTAATAATGTAGCTTTAGTGTCGAGATAAGCATTGGGTATCACCACAAGAGAGTCACACCTAAGGATGATCTGTAAGGCAAGACTTGAGGCAAGTCCTGGTTCTTATCTGTGTAGTTATGCAGGGGAAAGATCCTAGTAGTCATTTGTTTTCTATATTCCGTGTT
Source organism: Argentina silus (assembly GCF_951799395.1). Taxonomy (NCBI): domain Eukaryota; kingdom Metazoa; phylum Chordata; class Actinopteri; order Argentiniformes; family Argentinidae; genus Argentina; species Argentina silus. The sequence goes on along the minus strand of NC_139670.1, from coordinate 16,124,422 downwards.
TGTTAGAGCGGTGAGTGATGCCCGGATTTGCTTCATAGGAGACATACGGTGTTCAAGATGGTGAAAACCCAAGGGGCCCAACAATCTGTCGAACCGTGTTTTAATAAACAGGAAAGTGTCAGCTGACGTCCTGTTGACCTCCTCCCCATCCGACAACCTTGATATCTGCTGTATCCAAATGATGAACGACTTTTCTGCAGTCAGAATCATGATACAACACTCAGAGATTCTCAATGTTGATGTTTTCTTGTGTGGAGGAAACACTGAGATATACACAGCCTCTGTTGATGTTAGGGAGTGTGTAACTACACAGCTGGCTTGATAAATGTCGCCTGGTCAGGAATGCCCCCGTGGTTTTTCTATTTGAGTGAACATGGCAGCCACTGCCAGAGGAGGTCAACCAGAATAACAATGCAACGCTACCCCACAGAGACAAATGCTCATTAGCATGAAGTGGAAAACATCCGACACTCTCAAGGCCAGATGGCATCAGCACGTAAGGCAGTGTTTCTCACAAGGGTTTATTACGTAATTGAGATTACGTGATGTAAGATGTCGAGAAATAGTAGGACTGTACAGTTCTCATTTTTTGGAATGAGTCTCGATGATTGAGGTGATGCATGAACCGACCCTACCCTCACTCCTTAGGTTGGGGTTGTCTGTTAAACCACACAGGGGCGCTAGATACTATGCCAACAGGCTATAACAGACGACTGCTTTCTTCTGGTGAAATGTTTGGCATGTTTTTCACTCTGTAAATGGAATGGGTGAAGTACATAGCGAGACACAAACCAATTACTTGTAAAAATAAATAAATAAATAATAATAATGGAAACATTTCTGAAAGTGAAGAATAGGAAAAGCTATTAAATTATTGAAAAGGCCCATTAGCACTGATCAAAGGCCTTAGAAATGATTCTGTTGCAATTATTCGAACCAAATAGTTTTCCACGCCATGCAGACTAATGATAGTCTCAACAGTTGTACATTGTATGAGGATTGTTGTTGCACATTGTACTGTATGAGTATACCAAACCTGGTTATTTGACATAATATGATCTCTTACCTCTTTTACCCCAAGTTTCCAACATTATGCACTTACGACAATTTCAACAATTGCATATTGAATAAGTGCAAGTATACCAAAACCTGGTCATTTGACATGATATGACCTGAATTTTTCTCCTTTTTCATATAAAGTGTCAAAAGAAAGAAAAAAGAAACAGAAAGAAAAGAAACAAACAAAAAATTAGCCCAGTTGTGATGTTGTGGTGTTAATGCCAATAGATGCATAGACCGCCAGCTGGTCAGTTAGAGCCAGGGGGACTCTGCCTGAGACTGCAGCCTGTGTATTCTGGGTGCTATCTAACTCAAACAAACAAGATGAGACAGCAAACACTGGGGCTCGACAACAGTGCATCAGCAGTAGCATGTTTACCAGGTCCAGCTAGCACAGGGAGAAATGGACGCTAATGTGGTCCTCACTGAATGATGATGATGTGGTATTATTATCTTTAATGGAAGATAACAACACAAATGGCTTTATTCAACAGAGTACTTCCCCAATTATCCCATCCATACACATTTTGTTGCTGTTCCCTGATGCTGAAAAACACATGATAGTCAACTACACATAGACATATCAACTACATCAAATGTTCAAAAACAAAATGAAAGAAGATACAAATAATTGAGACGTGAGTGTTGAATGGAGCTGTGAGCTAAGGTCTGTTAGGTGTTGTAGCTGGCAGTGATCACCATGGTCTTGTTGTTCCTGGTCAAAGGGCTCGTCGCAGGGAGAGAGACAGAGAGATAGAGCGGGTTAAAGATTAACCCACAGGGCTCGTAAAGCAGCTCCAGGACAGTGAACCTTTGGAGTTTGATATGATGTGATTACAGAATCACCCCGGTGACACGTTGCCGAATTGAACCAGAATGAAGGACTGAGTCTTCCGGGTGGTGATCTCTGAAATTGCTCAGGTAAGCTTAGCTCTCCAATTCTTCCTTCTTGTATGTGTGTGTGTCTGCTGTTAAAAAACCTAGTTATATTTCCCTTCTCTTCCAGCACAATTTTTTCATGTGGTTAAACTGATCACCTGTGGGCAAATGTTGTGTTGGCTGACTTGTGTGGGTGTGAGGACACAGTCAGGGTAAGGTAGGAGAGGGAGGGGGATATGTTAGGTGGCTGTCATTTTCTCTTAATTGTGTTGATGGTGGAGTTGTCACATGTTGTGTGGGACATTGCTGATGGGGAAGAGGCTTATCTGAAAGGTTTTTTTTTTTTTAAATAAACAAATTAGCTCTGCAGTTTGCATGCATTTTTTATTTGGTCCGTCATTTTCCTAAGCTAGGTGACTTTGCCATATCTGATTCTGGAATGGGCTTAATGTTCAAAGTACTGTAGGGTGCTGAAAGTCTCAAATATTCTATAATATATTACTGATGAAAGTCAAATTGATCCAACAGTAGCCAGGTTCAGTAAAAACATATTTATTTTGAATAGAGCCTCTACCTACCTACCACATACTACTACTGTAAGGTTGGAATGTTCCAAAGAACATATGAAACATTTGTCATTACTACATTTCTACTTTGAAGTCTTACGGAAAGAAAGTCCTTAAAATAACATTTCCAAATTTGAAATTCAACATAATTCATAGAAGCTGTGCTTCAGAACCACAAAATGCGCTACGATGAAAATTACTTTTTTGTATGGTTTTCAAGACAAATCTTTAGGGGGATGGTTTTCCCAGCAACACGGGCCAAGTCAGTGGCCTTCAGCCTGTTGTACTGTGTATTTAGCCTCAGTCAACACAGCTCCAAAAAGCATGTACTGATCACCGCCAGATAGGAACCTTGTCTAGTTATCTTGTTTATGCAAACAGTAACTAGGCTGTCCTGAAGAGTGCATGACACAGAGACAGAGAGAGAGAGAGAGAGAGAGAGAGAGAGAGAGAGAGAGAGTCAACTAATGAAGCTCTCTAGTAATATGTGCAGTCAGGGCCTATACCTGTATCCACATCTTCTCTCCGAGCTCCCAGATATCAGTAATATGCTCTATGGCCTATAAAATGTCAAACTTCATATAAATGAATTGTTAAGCTTGAAGACAGACCTGTAGAGCATATTACTGCTTTCCTGTAGGTGTTTCGCCTAGGCGCCTGAAGTGGTAACTCAATACTTCATCTATGACAGTAACAGTTTTTCTTGGTCAGAGAACAAAAGAGAGAGAGAGAGAGAGAAGAGGAGATGTTGCCAATGGCTGCCTGCCTGGACTAATGGTCTGCTAGTGAATGGCGCAGTGATAACTCATCTTTTTGGACAAGGGTCTGGATACTGTCTCTATAGTTAGTTCAGATTGAATTCACAGATGCAAAAACACCTGGGTCCCCATATTGTTATGAGATGGGTAGCATCATATGATTTTCATTACGTATATGATTCTGAATTAAATCAAATGAGAGAAAAACCATGCCACCTTGGCCTATGGCCTAGGACTGTCTTGAATGATGTTGCACCACATGAGAGGTCAGCTCCCTTACTTCTTATTTTACCTGGCAACCTGGAATTTACAAAAAAAAAGCTTCAGCAGACACGTGGAGTGATGAGGGGCATCTGGGGGCGTCTTGTTTGCGTTGGCCAAACTACATTTCTTACCGTGATTGGTTTGACTATGTTTAGAAAAAACACAAGGTGAAGACAATGCGCGATGCATGATATCATCATTTTCATGATTGGCACTTGAGTGTGTTTGAAGACGAGTTGCCGTGGACACTATATCAAAGGCTACCCTTTGACCCCTCTCCCTCCTTCCCTCTGATCGAGAGCAGTGTCGTACTGTCATCAGTATAGGCCACTGTCTTTGATCCTGATGTGTGAAAGGAAACAAAGACAAAGGAACTCCTTAATCAAGATGGAAATGCTGGGAAGATGCAGAGATGATTCTCTCCCACTGATTGAATCAGCCTCTTAATAGTCAGGTGTAGTATCTTGAAGTAGCCTACCGTATTAAGTAGAATATAGTGTGCTACTCTTAGGTGTCTTTGGGCATTGCCTATTTAAAATGGGAGGATTTGAATACAGAGTGTGAGTCAATTAAATGACAAGAGAAGGATTACCTCGGCGGTTTTGGTGGTATATTAAGGACTACCTCTATGTTATGTTGGTGTGTTATGGAGGGTAAAAGGGGGTAGTTGGTGGGAGAAAGAGGTTGAAACAAAAGGGGCTCAGTCGTGTTTTGGTTCAGTTCTGTTAATAATTACAGACAAGTCCTTGACCTGGACCTGCATGAAATCCGATTCTCTCGTTATGACATCAAAACAAGGCAGCAGCCAATAAGGTAAAAGAACGGGATAGATGTTTGGGGCTCTCGTCACCTGACCTAATTAGGGCTATGCCTGACGAGATCTCAATGGAAAAAAAAATGATGATCTAGAGTGATCAAACATAATTATTCATGATGAGCTTGTAATGTTAAACGTAGGCCTTTACAGACAGGCAAGGAGAGAAATAGAGGAAGTTCAATGTGTGTCTCACTTTGCAAGGGCAACATTTGAGACTTTTAAAGTGTCAGTGTCACATTGATTTGGCCTAGACTTGGTCCTGCTGAGTCAGGTCTGGGGTGCTGTGTTTCGTTGTAACTGATTTATTGTGAACTGTGATTTATAATTTCAGTGAGCACCCCTAATTTCCCTGATTTATTGCTGACAATCATTCACAATGGAATCCAATCAAAAATCCGGGGATGGACTGACGGGTATGCAGAAAGAGGCTGCTCTGCGTTCGCTCATCCAGCGCACCGGATATCAATTACTGCAGGTAGGCACCAGACGCCAGCTCAATACAGCACAGTGCTTTCACCCTGTACATGGTCATAGATGAGGTCAGATGGATGAGGTTATGAAATCTCCCTATCAGTCATTCCTGCTGACTTTATGTGTAATGTAGACATTATGATTGATAGTGATAATCTAATAATAATAATGGTGATTTGGAGAGGTGGGTGAGATGTGTGGAGCTTGATGTAAAAATCAGACTTGTATAAGTTTCCAAATCTCAGTATGTCTCATTATTAGCGAAGATGTTTTGCCCTTGCTACTGGTCTCAGTCATGGTAACTGACAATGGGGCACCACCCTGTGGTAGGAGAGACTAACAACTGGATTTGTCTGATATGGCTGCAAACGAGTCCATCAACTCATCATCATTAAATGGTTTTCCAGCATGTAGACATTTTGAGGGGCTTTTCACTGGACAATGTGTGCAATACTGTAGACGTTCTCTTCTGACCTGGATTGCTGTACTTACTTATGTTGCAGTAAATGTCCAATCTTACTAACAATCATCGAGGTACAATTTGGCTACACGGTATATCACAGCTCATCTCATTATCTCTCATTTCATAATGGCTGCAACTCCAGGTATGATGCAGCTTAGAAACTGTCCATGTTGCAGTTGTAAACAGGTGGAAAACGGTATTCTTACAAAGCCAGTTGGTATTAACTAAGAGTGCACTGTGACGTACAACAAACTAGTACAGCTACCACCTCTACCCTGCTTGTGTCTGTAGGAGAATGGGCAGCGGAGGTACGGTGGCCCCCCTCCGGGCTGGGAAGGCCAACCCCCAGAGAGAGGTAGTGAGATCTTTGTGGGGAAGCTGCCCAGGGACCTCTTCGAGGATGAACTGGTGCCCCTCTGTGAAAAGGTAAGACCCTGCATTTCTCAATTGGAAGTAGTAGCATCCCTAATACGCACTGAAACAGGGTTGAGTTTCCCGATAATTGATTAAAACCAATCTCAACCCTCTTTTGTGGGTGCAAACTAGAGATGCCAATGTTTTGAAGATTCATTTTGGTTCCAAGAATTCTTCAATTCCAATGTTTCCCAAAATACAATATTTTGTATGTCCCTGCTCTCTTATACCTTTCCCATCTCTCTCTCCGTAGTTTGGGAAGATCTACGAGGTTCGGATGATGATGGACTTTAACGGCAATAATCGAGGATATGCGTTTGTTACCTTTACCACAAAACAAGATGCCAAGACTGCCATGAAACAGCTCAACAACTATGAAATTAGGTGGGTGATAACCTTTAATGATCAATCTCACAGTGGTTGTATACACTTTGAAATCAATACAAGAAAAGGCATGGAGTTGTGGTGAGTGAACACAAATGTACACATAAGTCATAGAAACTCAATAAAGGACAAACAGTACCCTCCTTCCACACAACACTGCTACAGTACCTCACTTCACATGCATTGTTGACACTGAAACAAAAACCCTATTCAATCCAATGTGTTCGGCTCCGTTCTACAGGAATGGAAGGCTTCTGGGAGTGTGTGCCAGTGTGGACAACTGCCGTCTGTTCGTGGGAGGCATCCCGAAGACGAAGAAGAGGGAGGAGATTCTGACGGAGATGAGGAAGGTGACGGACGGAGTGGTGGAGGTCATCGTCTACCCCAGCGCAGCGGATAAGACCAAGAACAGGGGCTTTGCCTTCGTAGAGTATGATAGTCACCGCGCTGCAGCGATGGCTAGGAGGAAGCTACTCCCAGGTACTATATCTTCACCAGCCCACAAACCTAGCGGACGGAACCACTGATGGAAATGCTTATATCAAACACACTGTTCTGCCTACGATAATCAAAGTGTCATGGACATTAGTCCAGATGAATGTGGAGAATCTCAGGTGTTGAACTTCCTGTGTTTTACTTCCTGGTCTCTGTCCCCAGGGAGGATCCAGCTGTGGGGACATGCTATCGCTGTGGACTGGGCAGAGCCTGAGGTGGAAGTGGACGAGGACACCATGGCAACAGTGAAAATCCTCTACGTGAGGAACCTGATGTTGGCCACCACGGAGGAGACCATCGAGAAAGAGTTCAACGGTATCAAACCAGGTACGTTCAGTCAACTTTTTGTTGAGAAAGGCCCCTTTCTGAATCCGCTGTATGTGCTGTAGGGTGACTCTTCATATATAAAAGCACAATCCACTCATCTACATTACTATGCAATTACAAAGCAACTAGGTAAGAGCATGTTAATACAGTTATTAAAGCATTATTACACAGGTATATCGGCAACGTATGTCTAACCTGCCATAGTGAGGATTAATAATTAAATGTGTGTTCATGGTCTGCAGGCGCTGTGGAGAGAGTGAAGAAGATCAGAGACTACGCGTTTGTCCACTTTACCCAGAGAGAGGATGCAATAAGCACCATGAACGCACTGAATGGGAAGGTCAGCTAACGCTTTTCCTAAATGGGCGTTCTCAAGGGTCAAACAACCATACAGGCGACTCATGATTAGTGTATTTTGGATTGGTGCAAACTCAGCTTAGCCATCTGCCTAAATGGTTGGGTGAGTGGGTGAATGGTTCCTAAACGGGGTCTCTTCTGTTAGGTGGTGGACGGCTCCCCCATAGAAGTGACCCTGGCCAAGCCTGTGGATAAGGACAGCTACGTGCGCTACACCCGGGGTACAGGTGGCCGGGGCGGGCCGCTGCTCCAGGGGGAGTACGCCTACACTCTGGGTCAGGTGTACGACCCCTCCGCCGCCTACCTGGGCGCGCCAGTCTTCTATGCCCCCCAGGCCTACACAGCTATTCCTAACCAATTCCGCTTCCCCACTGCCAAGGCGCACGTGGGCGGGCGCGGCCTGGTCCGAACACCTTCAGTCAGAGGTGGGTACTCTCTCCTCCTCTCCCTTGACAATGACTCAATTGAGTGGGAGAATCAGATAGATGTGACGATTTGTCAGCCACTGTGTATTTGAGTACTTTTATATGATTGACAGTACCTACATATGATCACTTGAGATGATTGAAATCCATTACCAGACCCTAATTAACATTATAATAATGATCATAATAATGATAATAATGAAGATAATAATGAGTATTGCTATAAAACAACTGCACTTTAGTAGAATTCACAAGAAACTAATTCACCCTTGAGCCCTTTTTAAAAATGTGAATAACTGTGTTAAAAACTGAATCGTCTGAATCATAGCATGTTCATTCATTATTTTAAAAGATTTAAATTACCTATTCTCATGCCTTTACTGTGTATGAATTACTGTTCAGTGTTCAGTCTTGCTGTAATGTATATAACAGGCATAATATGCAATATGTATAATAGAGTGAGAAAAATAAGTCTCACATTCAAAATCTGCTCTCCATGCCCGCATATTACAGTCTAATATGATAGGGTCAATCAAGTTGAACTTGCGAAGACAATTGCACCTCCCTGGAATTAAATGATCAAATTAGATTCCAAACCAATCAAAATTACGCCACAGCCAAAGGCTATCATTTGATGACAATGAGAATCACTGTACTGTGCCGGCTTGGACGACCACATGATCACTGTTTTACAAAGTCTTGATTTGCTTCCCAGCTGATTTCTGGTGATTTGATTTGATTTAATGCCTTCTTGCATTCCTAGAAATTTACATGAATGTACCTGTAGGGGCAGCGGGAGTGCGTGGGCTGGGTGGGCGGGGCTACCTTGCCTACGCAGGTGTAGGCCGAGGCTGTGCCACCTATCAGCTAAAACAAGACAAACGCCTCGACGACAAACTATTTGACCTTCTACCAGGAATGGAGCTCACGCCTATGAACACTGTGTCAATGAAACCGCCTGAGATCAAACACGCACCACAGGTACACACACACACACACACACACACACACACACACACACACACACACACACACCACTGTTTACTTTAAAGAAGCCAGTTGTATCTAGTTCAATAGCGCTAGTACAAACAATTGTGATCTCTAAAAACCTTCCAGATTTTGGAGGACGTCTGTCAGAAGAACAACTGGGGGCAGCCAGTTTACCAGCTTCACTCTGCCATCGGACCAGATCAAAGGCAACTGTTCCTCTACAAAGTCACCATTCCGGCTCTAGCCACCCAATACCCCAATGTGTAAGATAACAACCAGAAATCTAACTCTACAAATGGGCTACCACTTTCATTTTTCTATCTAACACTGGCTCTTTTTTTTTTTTTTATCAAAATGGCCGCTTTGGATAACCATCTTGGAACTGTCTTTCCTTTCTTCCAGGCACCCGTTCACCCCTGCCAAGTTGTGTGCAGCAGTGGACGAGGCTAAGGTCCATGCTGCGGAGCATGCTCTGCAGACCTTGGGCCTGCAGGCAGAGAGCGCTGAAGCAGCCGCTGTAGCTGCAGCTGCTGCCTTCCCAGGTATGTGAAGATCCATACAGTAAGACTAACCAGTCAGCCTCCAACCTACTCTCTCCATAGTGGGTTGATAAGGACTTGAGTGGAGGTATTGCAGTGGTTGGCAGTAAGTTACTGGTTTAAGTTAGATTGACTAACCCAATCTAATATCAATATTACTATTGCAAATTATTGCAAATAAGTCAAATGTGTGTTTAAAACGAACATCATTTACAATAGAAGGGAGGTTTGACGAATTCAATATACGGGAGTAAGTAGAGGATTCATGAAATGCTGTGGCCAATCCTGGTTCCCTCTTGTGATCTACAGGTTACGCAATAGCCAACACCTCAGCTTCAGTGGCCTCCCTCAAACAGGCTGTATCCCTGGGTCAGGACCTCGCCGCCTACGCTACATACGAAGGCTATCCCACCTTCGCCGTGGCAACTCGCGGAGACGGCTACGGAGTGTTCTAAGGCCTCAACGGTCCCGAACCAGAGATGTACGGTCCTAACCAGAAGCATACCGTTCCTCAGTCACCAGCAAACCTTATTGGTATCAGTTCTCAGACTACGTAGACTATGTATCCACTGTAGATTTAGTTTAATTGTATTGATTGTTTTGGTCGTAGAAAACTTTAGGAGCCAATCAGAGATCGTTTTGATTTGTTCAGTATGTATTTTTAGCTCGTTATTTAAACTTATTTCTGGGCATTCTGCACAAGATGTTTACTTAACGCAATAACTTCTCTACCCGCCTTCCATCTAGTTTTGAAAATGTTAGTTTTCATAATTTTTATGACCCTGTTGTTTTGGTTCATAGTATGGGACCCTTTGAGGTCAAACACTGAATGATGAAACTGCCAAAACATCTGGACTGATATGATATTCAGCTTTCAAACCTCTCTGAAAACTATATTGACCTAGAAATACAGATGTTGTAGTGTCTTATACAAGTCCATCCCATTGTCTCGAACTGGCCTAACATTGCCTCACATTTCATTGATATAATAAGACTGTACAAGCATCAGGGATATCATTTGTGCCTGCTATTTTACTTTATTGTCTACATAAATGTGCCACAATGTATGAGCTAACTAAGCTTTTGTTGTTTGTATAGTTGTACATTGTTGGACTGAAGACACAGGAGTTCTTCAGTCACCTTTGGAGATGAGATGTACGTGAAGGGGTTTCTTTTGTGCTACTTGTGTCTCAGTATTTACAAATACAAACATAGTATTTGTTTCCCGCTCTTTTTACTATGTCTTGATATGCCAAAAATGTAAACCATTCACAAGCTGTGAAGCTGAACTGCCTATTTGAAGATTTGAAGGTTTCACCATCTATAGACATCTGTGCGGACTTCTCTGTTTTAGTCATGAAATTGTGTTTGTATGGTTTTACATTTGAAAAATGTCTCAGGAGTGTAAGCTGTTGAATATCATCTTGGACGCAGTGGTGTCGTTGTAGTTAGCAAATTTGTTTATTTCCTGCCGTCCAGGCTTACTCAAAAGCTTGGCCTCTGAATGTGAGCAGAAGATTGTGAGACACTGGTCAGGCCACAACATGACTGATATGAAATATGAAAATGCCTAAGCAGTGACAGTATTAAAGTGTGTATAGCACTTAGAACTTATTTTTTATACCAGGAATCCAACACTATTTGTATAGTTATATTGTTTTGGGATATTTCAAATTCTCTGTACTTCAATAATTGATCTGAAAACCTGTTCGAAAATCATGGGGTGAAATTAGTTAAAATCTGAAATGTGAAGAAAAAAATGGGAACTGTATGTGGAACTGCTTGGGTGATTTAAATGTGCCTTGTACCGTAATTGTCCTCAATAAATAAACCATTTGCATTTTTCCTTGTTAATTACACCTTTATTATCATAAACAATATATCATTTGTACACAAAAAAGATGTAAATACAATACATATGTATGATTTAATTTTAGAATGTGGGACTGTACATAATTACATACTAACAATAGTTGAGTAGTCCGACCACAAATAAACAAAGGCTCATTCGTGGAAGGGAACAGAAATACAATATGAGATTATATGGGACTCTACAGCTGCCCTGTATTCAAAACATATACAAAAAGGAACACATTACTCATTATGCTTCTCTGTACACAAACAGAGCACATACATACATCATCACATCTAGGGCATTCACGTTTACATTTTTGACATTTAGCTGACGCTTTTATCCAAAGCGACTTACAACAATATGTTGTAAGTACAATATGATTCATTGGAGTCATTCATTGTAGTCACTCAGAAGTAGTAGTAAGACCGGGAGACTCTGAAGTCATCTGAGATCCCCTCATAGGCTTTGATGACAGTATTTATAATGCCCCTGCGCTCTTTGTAGTGTCCAAAATGGCGAATCCTGTAGGTGCCGGATTGGGTTGACTTGGGGATGTGCCACTCAACGGTGGCATTGCTCAGGGCTCCGTCTTTTAACCAGTAAAACCTGTTCGAGAGGGGAGGGGAGGGCCGGGTAGGAGATGAGAGGAGATGAGAGGAGATGAGAGGAGAAAGGATGTCACTGTCACCTAACCCCCCCCCCCCCCCCCCTCCTGATCTCGTCTCATGTTGACTGATCTGATCAAAGGGACTGTGACCTTGTGAGTGTCACAGAGAGAGACATTGGTTGTTTACCCAAAGGGGCTCTGGTCTTTTGCTCTAGATCATCAGTCACGTTGGGACATAGTCATGATGATCACAACAACACCAAAGAGAGGGAACCAAGGATGCACTGACCCCATAGAATGGGTGTTTCAACCTACCTTGATTGGATGAGAAAAGCTCCTGCCTTGCCCCTTAGTGCCCCCCCTAAAATACCTCCTCCCCCTAAATCTGACAAACAGCTGCCAAAGTCTGCTAATCAAACTCTTGGTCTACAAACAGCTGCCAAAGTCGGCGAATCAAACTCTTGGTGTATCGACAATTGACCACCACTAAATACTGTTTGCTTCCTTGTGGTTTTCTATAACCTCCAGATGCTTGTTCCCTGGCTTCTCTTCCTGTGTATTTTGAGCCTGTGTGTATTTGCCGTAGGGTTATTATGAGCTGCAAGACGATGACTCAGCAATAGTTTTATCAATGAGAGGTCCTTGAAAGATAAGGGCCTGGAGTGAATTATGCCAAATAAGCAATCTATGCTTGTCAGATAAAATAATCAAACCAAGAGTTCCAGGAACTGCTTAAAGGTTTACAGTGGTCATTAAAAATAAACTGTACTATGCAGACAGTTCATGTCCCAATGAAATAGATGGCATCTGATGAAATAAATATGACCTAATAAATGCATTTAATGAAGGTTAAATCAAGAGAAAGAAGTACCTTGTCTCCCAAGATGCATCTGTGTGAACAACATCCCAGGTCGTTGTCTTGTTGTGATACTTCTCCACGGTGATAAATGTCTTGTCCCTCTGAAATGACAATATTCAAGGTATCAATGGTGTGCTGAAGACAGCCATGGTATCTGAGGAAGCATGGACATTGACTAGTCTGTCCAAAGTTGTTGTCTCACCATGTCAGAATTTCTTGGATTCCCTGCCACAAACGTGACCGACGCAACTTCCCCCTATAGAAAATAAATGATTACAGTTCAACATCCCCCTATAGAAAATACATGATTAAAGTTCAACATCCCCCTATAGAAAATACATGATTCCAGTTCTTAAACAACACTTATATGCAGTGAAACAAGAGGAATGACAGCTAACAGCTAACAAAAGAGATTGAATCGAGACTTCAGCTGGTTCTGATTTTGACAACAGACACATGATATTCACAATGACTTACCACTCTGTACTCCGGGTTGACTTGCTCTATAACCTGGCCGAAGGTGGTGTTGCCTGGCTTTTTATCCACAGGATTTTGGGGTAGCAGGTTGAAGAGCTGAGTCTCGTTAAAGAAAGGGGGTTTAGGACCACTGGGCAGTGCCTGCTCTCTGCCCTGTGAGAATAGTAGAAGTTTAGAGGGATAGCTCCCTTAAAATACAAATGCAGACAGGTTATGTCAATCAAAAACAGCTCAGGTGAGGAGCAAACATTTTGTATTTTGAATGAACTTTCCCTTTGAAGTTGAACTCCATTCATGAACCGCTCCAATAAGACACTCACAAAGGAATCAGTGTTTTGGAACAGGGTTATGTGGGTCCTTACCTCTGCGATGGCCCTGGCCAGACCTCTGAACTTCTGGATATACGCAGAGAGGGTGTGAGGCCCGTAGATGGTGGACGCTGCCTCGTAACGCTGGATCTGTACAACACAACGCTTTGATCAGTGACATCGCTTTTTCTGATATTTCCTCATTTATTCTTTATTTACCCATTATTACCCATTCCCCCATTTTAATGGAATCAGAACATACTGAAGAACCTGAATCTAGATATTGGTGTCTGTTCTACTTCTATCATACCTGGTACTCCTCATAGGTGGTGATATAATGAGTGTAGATGTTACACAGGCCAGCGATGACCACCTCTGTGTTGCTGAACGATCCCTTGGCCTCCAGTTCCTGAACATCAAACACATACACAGGCAGCATTGGCTTTCTGACCACAGAAATGGTCTGATTGCAACTGCTACATACAGTATGACAGACATACTGATCATGATCACCTTTAGCACAGTCCTGAAATAACATTTAAAATAATCGATTCACTGCCTCAAAAGAGATCCATCCAACATGTTTTAACGACACAGGCTTGCCTTTGTAGAATAGTAGTTAAATGTGCATGTGCGTGCCTGTGTGCATGGATGTGTGTTCATTTGTGTTTGTGAGTGTGATTCTCACCTGCTTGACCGCCTCTCGTATCCTTCTCCCTGACATGGTTCTGGAAACAGATTAACAAAGATGCCACGTTAACTAAACAAAACACTGGCAAACAGAGGCTTGACTGTTTTGTGTTCTCTCCAAAAAAACCTATTTGCATTGTTCCCTCAACGTGCGTCTAAACGTGTGACCGCTGACCACAGTCTGTTCCTTCTCAACTCAAACTGAATACTCATTCCACTGTAATTACAGTTTCCATGACAGCATCTGTGCTGGCCACACGTATACACACGGCAGTGGAAACTCACGTCACTTCTCCAGGGAGAGCGAGGATGGCCACGGATCCGATGGTGATCATCTGGACGTCCACGATCGCTGGGTGCCAGGGGAGGGGCCAGTTCATCTACACACAGTGCATGATGGGACAGTTACAGATACATCTCACAGGTGTAGTTGTGACATCATCCACAGAAGTGTTTCTCTACCTTTTATGTCTCAGGGACCGGCCTCCTGTGCTCGTTGGACGAGCACAGACATGTAAGGACCTGCTATGAAGCCTTTAACGTAGTATGATTTTACTTGTAATTGATTTGTGAGGCACCTATACAGGCCTTATAAAGGGTTTCTAAAGGCGTAATGAAGGCCTTAGTAGGTTGTAATTCATTGAAAGAGGGAGTAAACACTTGATGAACTCTAACCCTAAAACAGAGTAGGCAATCAATCTACAGGACCCGTCAGCAACATTCTAGGGCTTGTGTCAGTCCAGGGACCATGGGTGGAGAAGCCATGATCTCTACAGAACATTGATACACAGAAAGTTCTGCTTACCTCTCCGGTGCTGAAGAGAATGGGTTTGGGTCGATGGCAGTCCTGAGTCTCATTGGATGGAGGCCCTAACAGAGTATCTCTGATACCGTCCCAAAACGGGTCCCCCACAGTAGCCCCTGGACACACATGCATAGTTATGTCATATACTGTACACTCACGTCAGTTTGGTTATGAAAAATAGATCTATTAAAATACAACTACTGTATTAAAAAAATTAAATGTATCTGTGTGTTTTCAGATTTCAATCAGTGTTTGTTTGGTAAGGTGCTCTTTGGTTTCCCAGATTCACAGTCATAAACAAAACACTTTGGAAATGTCACAAAAACACAGAGGCACTCACCAGTTTGTTTTAAATGGAATGTATTTCTTCATGGGCTAATTTATTTAAAATAACAGAGTGAGACAACCAAAGATTGTTGCGACACATATCGTCTAAGTGGCCTTCATCAGGAAGTACTACCAACTACTGTACAGTGAACATAGCAGGCCTGACAGTGGTGGTGTGGCTCGCCTTGTGTGAAGTTGAGGTCTCCTCCTCCATCTACAGTCCCGGCAGCAAAGCTGTGGCCCAGAGCCGGCTTACAGGTTCTAGCCTGTTATGGGACAAACTTGGTCAGAATCACAACTGCACAATTCATGATACAAAATACACCATCTTTAAATGTCTGTCAAAATGAACCGGGTCAAATGTGTATTTCAGGGATACCAAGTTATGTTCCTCTAAATACTCTTTAGGTAGGCAAGACAGTGTAAATAGTCAATGCCAGGAACATCCCGCAGTGACTCAGCATAGCGACTGAAGCAGAAAGTTCAATCAAAGGCCACGCTGCTTGCAACACACTGTAACTATTTTTGCAATATCCATCCAAAGTGTACCACTTAGAATGAAGCAATGTATTGGGCTTGCATTTGCAATTGTATGTTGGAACTTGCCACTGTGACCCATGAGTTGGTATTGCTCTAGAAAAACATCTTTACTTTGCAATACAAATGGTTATGTTACCATTAGAGTGCATAACCTATATCAACCAATTGCAAACCTATATGTCCAGTGCTGAGTGTAGCATGTTGTTTGAAGTACAGTAGCCCAACAAATCTATTGTAGCAGGAGTCAAAACTGAGTGTGCTGGAAAACCCTTTCAGTGCATAGGTCAGATTTAGAATTGAATTTCCTGTCTTTTTCGGCTTTTGACAACACTAAACACTTGAATTGCTCACTGTGTGTGTGGAGTTGAGCTGGACCGTCACATCAGTCATGTTCACCCACTGATGGGCTGCATGGAGGACACCTCGCACCTCCTGCTGTGCCTTACCATACAGGTCCTGTAGAGGGCAGTCAAGAAAGCTAGATTTATACTCAGTAGTTCGTAAGTAATGGAACAGTGAAGCATTTTTTTCTTCTTTTGGTTCTACACTCCAAATAAAATACTAAATCTTCAGATTTCAATCCAATTGAATATGCATTTCATTTCCTGATGATAAGATTTTAAGAAAAAAAGACCTCAAAACAAACAACAACTGAAGATGGCTGCAGGACAGGCCTGGCAGAGCATCACCAGAGAAGTTACCCAGCGTCTGGTGGGGTCAATGGGTCGGCAGTTATTGCGCGCAAAGGATTGTCCCCTAAATACTAAACATGAGTGCTTAATTTGGACATTTGATAACTCTGTCCCATTTCTTTTGGGTACCCTGAAATAGAGGGACTATGCATACAAAAGTGTTGTCATTTCTGAACGCTGAAACCAATATGTAAACAAATACCATCAAATAAAAGCTGATCATCTCTACTTTAACCTCATAGTAATGTTTGGATGAAACAAACAATATCAATCATACGTGATTCATCAGTATTCTAAGTGGGGCAAAGGGGTATTGTGGGTTTTAAAGGTGATAAATTGCTCGTAGGAAAAGGCTGTCTTACCTTTGCCTTTTTGTAAATGTTCTCCCCGATGATTCTAGTGCTTTCGAACATGTCGTCTGCCGGACCCACCGCAGCACACATTTTTGTCTGTGAAAAAAACAATGCAAAAGATCTTCACACAAGTTAAACTAGGTGATCGCTATAGAAGAAAAAGGTATGTGATGAATAACAGCAATCTGCCTAAAACAGTACAGTTGTTGTGGCGGTTTAGTATCATCTACTGCTCAAGTTCAATTATTTGTTTGGTTGTTTAAAGCCAATGGTTTAGAGACCAACACTGTTCAATGGATTACCGCATTTCTTTTGTGTGTTGTGTCATGTTGCGTCACGTTACATTGCATTGTGTTGTGTTGTGTTGTGTTGTGTTGTGTTGCGTTGTGTTGAGTTGAGTTGTTTGCTAGGTCATACTGTACCCACCCCTCCTATGGGACAAGAGCTGTTGACATAGTCGCAGGGTTCTCCTGTGTTCAAACAGAAGGGTCCTCTGGTGTTGGCAGTTACGTCACCAAGGTTACTGGAGGCAAAGGCAGCCACGAATGGCCCCTGGAAGAGGAGACAGTGTTACTGAGAAATATGGTGACTGAATAAGGGAAGACATAGCATATACTTGTTGTTTTTTTCATCTTCAAGTTCTTCATGTATTTTAAGGTTTTTAAGATCCTTTTATCAGCACACTGAAAGTTCACATCTTAATGTAAAAGTCATTTGAGTGGAGAAGTTTGATTTCTTCCTTATCTTGCCAAAGATAATTAAAACTCCCAGACTCATTAGATAACCCAGAACTCAGTCTTGACACAGCATGAATTAGGATAGAAGTGCATTTAACAATTTAATTATATAAGCTCTCTGAGTTGATTACAAACTCAGTGAAACAGGGCAGAAAAAAAGATTTAGATTGGCTCTGTTGATAATCCTATTATCACTCCACAAGTGCTCCATTGAAAGAACCTTGAGTCCCTCTTAGAGAACATTTTACATTCAATTATATTTGCAAAGAGGGAATGCCCAACAGCTACACACCATATATTTTTGGGAAATATGAAATATGAAAAGGGTGTTTTTGACAAGGATAAAAAGAGCTTACCTCTCCAGGTAGGGAGCCAATGTTCTTCTCCTGCTCCATCAGATAAGAGGCATATCCCACGTTGTCGCTGTTGACCATGCGATTGGTGTAGTTCATACTGACAGCATGGACAGCGAACCAACTGCAAAGGAGAGGGCCACATGTGAACGGGTCTGTTCAGGGCTACAAACAGTACATGTTTTTCAGTATAGCACAAGGTCAGTCATGTGAATGTCATTAGCCTGATGGCCTAATGAGGACAGAAATGATATTCAAGCTCTTCCTCATCCTCGCTGTGATCCATCTGGTCGCAGGTTTGGTTTGTGCACTGCACTTGAGAGGTAACATATTTACCTGAGCATCCCGATCCCACTCCCCTCCAGATTTGTAAACTTTAGGAGCACAACCTGCTTGTCTGTGTTGGACGTATATCTGGGAAAGGTGGAATGACAGAGACAGTTATGTTGGCAATAATAATCAATACCTGATGGGTTCATCCATACAAACAAATCTGTTCTACAGCCTATGCTCGCATGTTTTTGGAGAAGTTTGAAAACATTTTGTGTGGCACTGACTGTGGCCAAAATCCAAAATGAATCTGGCATTAGATAACAGATGGTCCTGGCCTACCTGTTCCTCTCCTCTGCGGGGTTGTTGAGGTAGGAATGAGGACTTCGGTTCAGGTTGCTGTCCTCAAGCTCTCCTTTGTTGATGTAAATTCTTCCTGGCTTTATGTTCTTGTGTGCAATATCAATACTCTTGGGTGGAAACATTGAAAATCGTTCATTTTTGCAAGTAAAACACAAACACATGTCTTTACCAGCGCTTCGTCCATTTTCTTAATACCATATACAGTACGTAAATGTCATGCTACTGTAACCTTGTACTGTATAACCAGTATCATTGACTCAATGTACAGTGAGATATAGTCATTGCAGAATAAGGAGAAAGGGATGGAAAGGCAGGCACCTTGACAATTCCATTGACGATGGCTTGGATGGAAGGCTTGATATAGCCTTTACTGGTGATCATGAAGAGAGTGTACTGGAAATAGCCAGCCAGACCTGAGTGTGTGTGGGTGCCACTCAAAACCACATTGTCCTGTCTATACAGGATGCCATATTTCCCCTGGAGTTCCTGTATAACCTGTATGCAAAATAACACATTCAATTGTATGAGAGACAAAAACAGGCTACTTTTTGCCTAAATTCTTAGTTTCGTTCAGCTTTTTTCTTCATTTAATTTCTGTCATCTTCATTTGTATTGACTTAAGAGAAACACAAACTTTGGTAGAGTGTCTTTGTTGGTTATCACTGCTACAGGTCCTGTCTAAACCTGTGCGTGATGTAGTGGTTGACGTTGACCTCACCTCCAGCCGCAGCCTCTGTGAGACCATACCAATGTCAGCAGTCACAAACACCACCCTCTTGCTCCCATCATCCACAATGAAGGCCCTACTGTACAGACGGGTGTGGATCCCTCCCGCAGTCTGGCCCAAGTTGGCATAGCCCATCTACAATAGAGATATATGCCATTGGGAATAGAGATATTGAAAATATGATGATGATAGATATGCAATTAGAAATTAACTTCCCCTGGTTTATTCCATCATAAAGACAGATTGAAACCATAATGCCTCTATATCTCAGATACCATCTTGTCAGCTGATCATAAAAAGCTATTAAAGATCCCTATCACTGTTCCATCCATCACAGCCACAACCCACAGAGTCTTGAAAAGAGTGATTGTATTTCTGGCTAAGACATCATGAGATTCTTACAGTAAATGGTATTGTGAAATATATGAAATATCGATTTCACAATTCTTAGGTCCCCGAGGGGTAGGCCCGGCCCTGGGCCTGAGTGATCCTAGCTTTGCCCACCCTCGAGGGGCCAGGCATTATCACTAACCATGGGTACATCTCCAGGGGGTCCAGTGCAGTCAGCTCTGCCCACCCCAATGAGGTACGGGTTCTCCTGGGGTCCTGTAGTGGGAGTGACAGGAGGGTCTGGCTCCTCTGGATTCAAAAACAACACCCATGATTATGTCAATTCAAAGGGGATTAAAGGTCCAACGAAATTGTGATACTAAGGTTTACAAATGATACAACTTTCATTCAAAGCATTTATTGAATGTATTCACAAACTTCATGGTGAGTTCTCTCTTTCACTAAAGTGAAAAAGCCACAGCACAACAAACTCATGAGCAGGAGGAAAGGCAGAGATAAACTCTTACCTGGTGGAAAGTTCCAGTGGGTGGCCATGACTGCCATGAGACTCACAGATACGGTGGTCATGGCTGCAAACAGGACGATGAGGGTCACCGACAGACTGTTCAGACCACAGCACAGTGTCTTCCGAGCCATGGCTCAAATCTGCCCGCAAACAACACGGGTTAAAACGCTCTGTGAGCACGTGAGAGCTGCTTTACAAACACAATCCATTCATCTGTCCCTTGAAGGCATGCCAGTCTAGGCGATATGCTTCATTGACAAATTAGACACTGTTGGTCCTTGAACAACATAAGACTTTGTGATAACATTATCTCATGTTGCTTCCTGATTCCGTTTTGCTGCTTGCTAGAAATGCAAGCTTGCTACGTTAATAACATGAACAATTAACATTAGCCAGCTGAATAATGCCACAACATAGTTGTGCGATTTTGAAATGAAAGATAATAACATTCAACAGCATAGTATGGGACAGCAGTTTACTGCAGAATAACGTTGTAGCCCCAGAAAGCATACAGTAATGGATGTCAAACAAAGAACGCAATCATTTCACTGCACTAAAGCAACATGATCAACATGTCATACTTACATATTCTTGCCAGTGACACAAATAAGTAACTCCAGCAGAAAACCCCCCCAAATGGGACTGATTCTGACAGACTGAGGCTGTTATACTGATGTTCCTGAGCAAAGGTACTGTAGGGTGACAGGGTATTGTTTTACAGCCTTGACTGAAAACACCACAACCATACATCTCAGCCTTGACCAAGGGTGGCCTTGTTATGTAACTTTTAGATATCACTTGGAAGTGTCTTTAACTCCAAAGGTCAGATTCACTTCAAGGTCATATCTTGCAAGGATGCATACTGTCATTTATCAGGATAAAAGAACATCTTATACGCTGAATGTGTTTTTAATCACCTATTAAATCAATTAATTCAGACAATCAATTAATATAGTGTTTCACCTATCATTGATAGATTCAGTCTGGATCTTTTGCACCTACGAAAAAAACTGTAGGGGGACGAGACGATAATGATCACAAACTTAAAAATGGATGGACACATTAGGAAGATGAGCTGAATATTATTTATTTCCTACTGGATTCATATCTCCCATGGTTAGCTACAACACAAGCAGCGTTGTCATTGGGTGGTTAACAGGACAGTGCTGATATATGATTGGATCACAGTCCAACAGACTCTTCAGGACCCCTTCCAAAACCTTACTGGGCCCCATTTTGTTGGTGTGGAATACATTTTAACACTGTATATTTAAACTAGGGTTGAATAATCATTGTTTTCTTATAAACAACACAAGGTCAAATAAAAAATCATGCTGTAGTATTCTGAGTTGTTGGGTATTTTTGGCACAACTCAAGCTCAAGCAAAATGGGACCCATTGAGTGTTAATGCTCTCCAACCTCTCTGGTTCATCCCACTGTCCTACAGAATGGGACCAGGAACAACCCACAGAATGCAGCTATTTGGCATAGGCAAGGAATAACATGACCAGGGGAGCCATAGTCCCCCATATTGGGAAGAAATAATCAAGGTAATAAATAAATCATACAAACATTATTAAGTAAGAAATGATTGAGGACATTGTTTTGCACACAATTGCCTTGGAAAGACACTTTGCAACATGACATGATTCTTACATTCAGACACTTAGAGAAATGTTTATGGAGTCATAAGTGTGCTACATAGGTGATCAGCATTAGGTCATTCAAGCAACCTCACTGTCTCTGTTCAAGTCTAAATACTGATGTACCACATTGACATTGTCATTCAAATCCACATAAACACACCACTGAGAACACTAGTACACTGTACAATCATAACAAGAAAGGCACTGAGGAACATTGATGCTAGATACCCATATCCTTGCTTTCTTCGTTTCCAAACGGGAGAAATCGAAAGCATTATTTATTTTTTTTAAAAATAAACCTGTTATACATTTAGAAAATGTTTTACAACATGGCCAAGTTAACGTGGACACAGTTACAAAAATGTAAGTCGTTAAGAAAAAACTGTTTCTAAGTGGACATTTTTCATTGCTACACCATGTTTTTGAACCAAACCTGCTGTAACATTTGTGCATGATAGGGCCAATACTTGCAACAGCCCGAACACTGTGATAAACATGATTATTTCATTCAACGTCAGTAACGGAGTATTTAAAACTTGGCAATTTGCAACAAACTATCTATAACTTATAATGGCATTGACCAATATTGACTAACCATTTTCCGTGGCTAGCTGAAATTGTTCTGGGCCTGCAGATGAAAGCCATTAATACTGTGGAAGTAACCTTTGCAGGACCAACTCTGACTGCTTCCCAAATGAAATGCCGAGGATGAAATGATGGTCACAGTGCGGGCCAGTTGGACAGACAGTTGGAGGTTTACGTTTCAGTGGGAACGCTAAAGGGAGACGGAACAGCATGAGTTGTTGGACAGAACGGGCATCTTCTTGGGGTTAGATATGGCACTTCGGCGAGTGTCATTAAAGAGTCCCACTCCCTCCAGGGAGGGTGTCCATGTCTCCCAGTCTGTCTGTCTGTCTGTCTGTCTGTCTGTCAGTCATGTCAGTCTGTCACGGGCACTCTGTGTCTATCCTGCTGTACTTGACCTGGCTCCACAGGGCCGGTCGCCATGACACAGGCATCTGGTAGTTCCGAGGGACGATGCCTTGGACATTCTGTTCCAGGTACTGGAAGAAGCAGTACCACCACACTCTGGAGAAGAAGTTGCTCTGGGACGATTCTTTGAGCACCTGGGAAACAGACAGAGCACTGATAAATAAGACCATTCACTGACTTCAGATCCACACTTTGCTGAACTAGTTTTATAAGCATATAGTGCATGTTTAAAATAGAAGTAACCTAATTCCATAGTTTCATTACTAGTTGATTAAATGGTCATTACAGCAATGTTTCACATTCAGTACTCTCGTATAGAGCCTATGAAACAAAGTGTGGTCCAGTAAAAACTTACTTGCTGGTTGGCCATGGTATGGTACCACCAGAAGAGTCGCGTAGTGATGAAGTAAGCAACTACTACGTCTATAGAGTAGTGGTCATGAGCTAGAAGAATACAGAACAGCCCAACAGCACAGAGAGCCCAGCAGATCCAATGGTACCACCAGAACCTTTTAGGAGAATCTGAAAGACAAAAAAGAAAGGTGATGTTATTGTACAAGACCAGTCAAATATGTTTTTCTCCAAAACAAAAAGGATTTCTCCTCTTCTAATTTGAAAAGGAGGCAAGGAGAGAGGAATCAATGAAAGATTTTTGAGATTCAGTATTGAGTTGGGCAAGCAAACAATGTAGATAACCTAGACTCCTCTGTTCTGCTAACCGAGTTAACCTCATTCCAGTAAGCGTGCATCAATTTACCACCAGGTGTCACTGTTGCTCTTACACAGATCAGAGGGGCGTGTATGTACTGTAGTACCATAGCTACTTACACTCTTTGATGAAGAGATAGGTGAGAGTCAGCATGACAGTGTGGCCACTGTAGAGGTAGTCTCCACACATGTGGTGGGAGCCAGTGATGGTCAGTCCTCCTCCTGCGATCATCTTCATCACTCGCCGCATCTGGGACTCCCAGTCCCCAAACAGCTGCAACGACAAATAAAAACAACAAACGTGTGAACCTCATGTTGACAAAAGTAACTTTAAACAGACTAAAAAACAGTTTCCAGGACACAAATTAAGCAAAGCCATGGGCTAAAGTTTTTTATGTAGGTCTAGAAAACCTGCCCTCAAAGTATCTAAAATACATCAACGTGTTTCTATTGTGGTGAAAAGAGGTTCAATTAAAAATGTTATTAGGAGCTTGAACTGAAAGAATCCTGTTAAACTGCCACAACGATTAAGAGATGATTATCAGTGACCCGGCCCACTTGGAGCAAGGCTTCTGGTATAACAATAGCCAACAGGCACATGTTTCCTTCAGTTGGAACACTATCATTGATGTCACGAATTCGGTTCATATTCAACTGGAAACCTGGGCAGGTCAGAATAGGCATGAGGCCCATTCTAACTGATAATAAATGGAGAGGATATCCTGGCCTGGCCTGTGCTAGTCGGCCTAGAGACTCACTCCTAAAACCACCACTATGAGTCATACACTGACGTTACAGTGGGAACTCTCAAGGGTAACATATACATGCTTGCACACCCCCACACCCGCCCACACCATTGCATGTTACAACACACACGCCTCACAACTTCTCCATGACAACAGCAAAATAGGCATACAACTAGAAGTAGATAACAATTTGGTAACGATTCAACGGCTGTACTATGAGAAGTCTGGCACAGTCATATATTATAGTAAATGTTCACATGTTGAGACCATTCCAGAAGGATTACAGTTAACCTCTGAAC
This sequence comes from Argentina silus, assembly GCF_951799395.1. NCBI lineage: Eukaryota > Metazoa > Chordata > Actinopteri > Argentiniformes > Argentinidae > Argentina > Argentina silus. Next base: position 16,100,003 of record NC_139670.1, on the reverse strand, counting down.
GGGACGTTGTACACAGTTGTGGTTACTGTAAGTTATATAGTAGAGTAATAATAAACATCTCCAGTTGATTTTCCTACTATGTGAGTTATATAACGATGATTCTAGTAGCTTGACATCCTGCCTGCAACGGAAAATTTGGACCAGAGGGGGTCAATAGTTCATCATTGACATACACCCTGGATCCTAAAAACAGCAAGTCTCAGGTTTTTTTAAGCTAGCACTTTCAACACTGGACACTTGAAGAGAGGGTTCCCAGACGGACGAATCATGACGACAGACAGTTATATCACTTAGAAAGTGATGTCGTTATCTAAAAAATGACAAAAGTGTATTACTGAGCCCAGGAAGGTGGTAGCTACATACCTTGGGAGAGCACTTAAAGTGCATGCCTGGCACAGGGAGAGTGGTGATGTACATGGTGATACACCTGTACAGGTAGAGCGTGCCCACGATGAAAAAGAACCGCCGACCAACGATGGACCTGAGGACGAGAGGTTCCGAAAGTTCAGGACAGACTCTATCACAGTGGAGACTGGCTGGGGTGATTACAGTTAAAATAACATTTACATTTATGGCATTTAGCAGACGCCTTTATCCAAAGCGACTTACAACTAATACATTTGTTTAAGTAAGTGAATCATCTATCCATCAGTCATCATAAAGATAAAGTAATCAATGCTCGGACAAAGGGCCAGAGGCAGTCTCAATGGCCCCTGGTCTAAATAATCACAAGCATATTACAAAACACACAGTACTTTAATCTAACATGGATGAAACGGTAAGGGCGGTCGTCGTACCTGTATTTCAACAACGTCCACTGCAGAAGCCACAGGGCAACCAGTATCATGCCGTTGATTTCACATATGGAGAAAGCCCAGTCCACTCGGCCGAAAAAGTCAAAGAACTTGTCGGGCAGGGGCGGGGTGGCCTCCTTGGGAGGCACGCGTTCGTGGACAACGGAGATCATGACGGTGGTGGAGACAAAGCAGATCATGGCGTAGGCTAAGGCCACGCCCGTCTTCCCCCACTCCTCTGGGAACGGCGAGCGGGTGAGCTCCGGGGTGGGAATCTGGATCTGAACCCTGTCCTTGTGAAAGCCGTTGACCATACCATTCCTCTTGGGCTTGTTCCCTCCGCTACCCTCCCTGTTGCTGGTGAGGATGGCGTGGCCGTTGGCGTGTCCATTTTTGTGTGCCTTGATGTGGTGCTCTATCCTGAGCGTCTCCATCTTGTCCAGTAGTTGCTTTCCCCCGTCGGAGGTCACCAGGGACAGCGGGGCCATCTGGAAGTCTGCCTTGGAGAGCCGTAGGAGGGCCTGTCCGTCCACGTGTCGAAAGGACTCGGAGTATTCCTGCATTCCCTCATCGGACAGCCATTGGAGAACCTCCTCCGTTGACCATTGGGCCACTTTCTTCATATCAGTCCCACGCGTTGTTGAAAGAGGAGGGAGAAGCGAGGGCGAGAGAGTCCAGAGCTGTCAACGGCTTGGTTTAACAAATCCACAGTCCCTCTCACGTCACGCTCATCACGTAGAGAGGACATTGGGTGCCAACACCTGGAGCGTCCGGTCAGGCCACGCTCAACTGAACGGTGGACTTGACTTTAGTCCATCCGACCATCGCCTGGAATTGAACTCGCAGCTGAGCAATGCAGTGATGCCTTTGTCCTAAAATGAGAAGAAAAACATTAGGTTATAGATGAAGCATTCAGACATTACCCAACAAAAAACACAATTCAAGTGTGTCTATCAATTCTATTTTGTAACTTCAAATTTACAGCCTAGGAAACAACCATAGTGTAAGGAGGGCAGAAGCTGGAGTCAAATACTTTCAGAAAGTTTTACGCACTGAAATGCTTCATCCAATAACAGATTCCGAGATAACACAAACACAGGACAGACAGACACAGACACAGACAGACAGACAGACACACAGACAGACACACACACACACACACACACACACACACACACACACACACACACACACACACACGACCACTGAATTCCGACGCGTAGGCACGCGCCCGTCTTTTTTCCAGGGGGAACATGCGACTTCTATTTTTGAGGACAAAGCCACGACTATCACTTCAAATACCAGCTCACATAGTTTCCAGGTGAAGAAACGGCTCAACCACAAAACAGTCTTCGCCAACACAACGCCTGAACGACCGAGACAGCAAAACAATCTATCGTATCAAAAAGGTATGTTCTATATCCACTGTACCAATAATACAGACATTCCTGAGTTCGCTTCAAATATCTAAAACGTGGAGGTGTGCAGAATCCCCCCCCCGCCCCCCCAAAAAATAAATAAAAATAAATAAATGCAAATCACGTTTACCTTGTTTCTAGTCTCCAAATACAGAAAACCCGTTTCGAGAACTATGTTGTTCTTCGCATTAAGTAACCGACAACAGGCTACTTACTGTGAAGAGCGGTAAGGAGAAACTTCCCCGCAAGGCATTCGAAGAACTCGAGAGGGTATGTTTTCAGGGGTGGGGCAGGCGTGTTTACAAATGATTCTTTGAGGAAGAGAGGGGGGTGAGGGGGTGGGTTGTGGTTGTCTTCTTCTCGCTTCGTTTCTTCTGGTTTACATTAGTAGAAGGTCGCAACACAACGTCTCCGGGTCGACACCACCTCCTAACGCTGAATAATATCGCCACGTGATGTGATGATGTTACCTCCTTTGGTGGAATGTCACATTTCCCCGTTATTCGCGACACATTCATTCATTCATTCATTCATTCATTCAGGGAAATGTTGTCAAGTCAATCGCCACTTTATTTAGATTTCTTTTGCAGATTAAACGTTGAAAAAAAGTTCATTCCAAAGATACGATCGGAATGCATCCTGTGTTACAATTATGTCATATGTTCATCTTGAATGGGCAAAACTAAACCCTACGATTGTGTCATAGTATGATCATGGACATAACTGCCACTGAATTATCAAATCACATTACACCAGACATTGTGTCTGTAATGTTGACTGAGATCATAGTTGAGAAGTGTGTTGTGGTGGAGGATATCGTTAACACAACAGGAAAAGCGTAGCGTAAGCCAAGTGATACATGTGAGAGTAGTTTTCCAAGTTGGCCGTAAAGTATGGCAAGAGGGGGTGGAACAAACTGTCAAGTAATTTAATACAGATAATCACAGTATAAAGAAAAGTAAGGTGTGGGCCTATTTTCTCCTAGGAATTGTGGTCTGTTCAAGATCTTAGATGGGGGTGTCAACTGAAGTGCCTTAAAATCAGTATGAATGAGCTTAGCCGTGGGAAAGCACATTAAATGCCAAGAGTGTCTGGCTTGACTGCACCCTGCCCATCCCCATTGAGATCTGCAAGAACACTCTGGTCAACAGTAAGGACAGAAGTAAGTTGGTCCTTGGTCTGTCTGTTCCAACATTAGGGTTAGTCCAAATGTCTTTGCTAATTTCATCTATTGACAGATTCCTAGCCTTCAGAACACTGTGTGGAACCTTACAATCAAGTCAGTAAGTTGATAAATAACCCTAGTTGCTCCTTGGTGATGTAGAATGTGCGAGCCACACTCACTATTGACAAGAACTGATTAGACAAGGTCACACAGTTTCCTGACAGTGACACACCATTCAAGTGTGAATCATATCATGACCAATGATTGCTTCATGTGATGTACAATGGAAGCCAAGTAGTTCTAAAGTACTCAAAGCCTAAATATTTATCAACTTTAGTTTGGTTCAAGGTCTCTTCAAACCAAAAGCATAGACAAATACTAACACACAACTAAACATGGGTATTGGCACACAGGATTCGCAGCAACTCACATACAGACAACTCGATGAAGACAGTGTAAGCTCAACTAGGAACACAAGATACAACCTGCTATCAGGATAAGCACTGTAGTACACTGTAGTATGTACTATGTAAGTAACAGATTTAAAGAGGTCTAAAATCCTGTCAGACTTTAAGAAGGACTTGGAATTCCTCAAAGCATGTTACACACACACACACACACACACACACACACACACACACACACACACACACACACACACACACACACTTCACCTGCTGTTGTCTTCTCTCAATCAGTAGCTGCAATGAGAAAGCTCTGTCCTCAGTCCCAACCAGGCAGAAAACTCCCCTGAATTTTCCCCTCGTTGTGTTGGGGCTCCGAGGCTAAGCAGAGCACTCCATGAGTCAGTCCCGCCCATCCGCTGACTGACTAATGCTGAACAGTCACTCTCTGACATGCCCAGCCGGCCCAAGCATCCCCCTGCCAGCTCACACAGGCAGCATGACTTCTCTCCAAAAAACATGAAGTGGTTAAGGGGAAGCTGTTAAGCTCTGTTAGCGAGTTGCTTGGTTACGCCTTGCATAATCAGTAACCACAGAGAAAGCTTTTTTTTTTAAATGTTAACTAGGCCTATGGCCCAAAGTCATGTGTTTTCTGTGAGGAGTTTACACTAAACTCCTATTTTCCTGCCGTAGTGAGCACACTGACTGTTCTACAGGAAACAACAACAATCTCTCATTTGCTGCGATTGAATTGTGGATGAATGCTGATATGGCACTCCAACAGGAAAAGGAAAGGAGAGGAAAGGGTGGTTTGACATTTTACATTCCCTCCAAAAAAAATGGTTCACAAACCAACCACAGTAGATGTAGCTTTCATGTTATAAATAGGCCAATGCCTACAAGCAGTCAAAAGTTGGTGAAGTGGTTTGCCACAATAAGGAACCTATTAAATAAAGTTCAAAATATCTTCTGACCTCCTTTTCTCTGTGGAATGCTGTGGAAGGTATCAGTGTCGGAACTGAGACAGAGATAGGAGTCTTGCACCGAGCACAATAACCAACTTTCCTGCTCTCACCTGTATTGCATTTCACTTGTCTTGTCTAGCCTGCATACACACCCACTCTCATTATGTGTAATACAGAAACTGTGTTGAAAGTTTTAAGTACCTGACAGTTAGCTAACCTTCTAGCCATGATACAAAATAATATGACTCATATATCCCCCCCCCCCTCTCACTGTCCATTTGAAAGAATAACACTCTATTCAGTCATCACTGAATTCCAACAATTCATAATCCACCTGAACAATCCTTTGTTCCCAAGGCATTTGCATAATCAGCTCCTTAATCTAACAGGTGTGTTTAACCTAACTGGGTCCAACTTTTTGGTCTCAAGAGCTGAGGAAAAAGTCAACAGAGAGAGAACACAGAGAGGACATAACTTTTAGTGAATAAGTCACCCCCCCCCCACCAACTGTTATGCCAAATTTCCACTGTGTGTGCGGTGTCCATTGGAGCAGCACATTCTATTTCACGGCAGCTCTTGGTGACTCAACTCAATCTAATAGCCATTAGACGTTATTTAGAGCATTGAGGCAGGGGCCTTCGACCATTTGTAGCTCTCACAATTCACTTGGCAATTCAAAAAACATCCTCTCAGCTTTTTAAAGAAACCCAGCCTATTTACTCATTGTGACAATCAAGTAGTGAAGACAAACGTTCCGTTAGTTTTTCAAAATAGGCGTTGGCCAACAGTAATATTGTACTTTGGGCTAGGCTTTTTCTTTGAACGGACACAGACATACGACTTATTGTAAGATGACAGGAAGAAAAGGAAACTAATCTGGTTGGAGTAGTCACTTTCACATGAAGATAAAGCAATAGGCCTAACAATTCGTAATTTCAGTTGTGACATGGAAATTATTCACACTATATAAAACTATAACAAATGCCTTCATATGTGGTTGACCTCCTCTTTTACTCCCAGAGCCATTCCTCTAAATTTGGCAGCAGCATCACATCATTGCTGTCAGACAGCCCCACGATTAGGCTTTACTAAAGCCGTGTCCAGGGAGAGGCGGCAGGAAAGGATTAAAAAGGGGGCGTGGGGGCGCAGGGTCTAGGTCTGGTGACCAGCTGGCCTCAGAGAGCCTATCGCTTTATGAGAACTTCATTCCCCCACTGATCTGATAAATCCACGCTGTCGGGTTGAGAAGTAGCATTGACCAAAAGGTTGTTGTTTATGGGTTTTGCTTATTAAGTGGTGAGCTTAAAGGTGCAATATGTAATATTAAAGCGTTCTAAAACCTTCCGTATGGTTGTAATGACTTGAGTTTAATCGGTAGCGATCAGGGAATGAGATCCTTTAAAATATTTTTTTCATTTCCAAACACTGATTTGGGCCCGAAAAGCGCTTTCTAAAATGGAGTGTCCTACCCGACACTCGGTTTGTATACAAACATGTTGTTACTGGCCAGGGGTGTTCTAGGGGAGTGGACTCACTCATTTTTGCCTTTCTGTCTTTAGTGGCTGCCTCTTCAAAATCTGCGTGGATGCAAAAACACAACAGCTAATGTTCGACACTGCAAGTCCATTGTGTGGGGTTATATTATTATTAGGAAGGATGTTGTTGTTTGGAACTCAAACTGAATTTCGCCGCAGTGGCAGATTTCCAACAGACTTAGCCCTGCTTCTTTCATTAAACATGGCGAACAAGTATGAACTTGAATATGAAGCCCTCCCATGCAAAGTACTGTACTTTGTATCAGACTCAAGACAGAAATACAGGATCAAAACTATTCAAGATTTGAGCAGGATAATGTAGGCTACCTGAATTACAAAATCATTCTTCACAATGTCCTTTGCAGAGATGAAGAGATATAAGTTATCATATGGCTTCATAAGGTCCACAAACCCATCGCCTCTCGCGGTCATAGTACTGACATTGGAATTGGGAATGAAGTATGCTAGGAGATAAAAAGTGGGGAACTTTGCCAGCTTTTTCACCTATCTCTGCAGTGACCTTTCCAGTTGAACAGCGAAGGACCATTGCATACTTTTCAGACAGTATGGAAAGCTGCCCATGCAATTCACACAGGCATTTCTGCGGGCGAGCAACTGAACATTTGCACTTCCTTCAACACTTGTCGGAATTAGGCTACAACCTGGGTTTAGTTAAACAGGTTTCTGGTTTAGTGCTTCAGGCTTGCTGAGGCACAGAGAGGGGAAATGAAACAATATCTCAACTGTGCCAACATACACAGGTCAACTGATATGTATCCACTTTACATATTTATGTTGTGGGCCAACAGGCAGCTCCTACTAGTATGATTCATAGGGTAAACTACCAACAGACACTGACTTTGTATTTCAGGAATTTGCTCATTCCATTCTCCCCCCCCCACCCGCCATTTGTGCTAAGCAGTGTTTCAACAGCAACAGAGCAGTTCCTATCAATAGGCCTATAGGTCGGATGAACTGAAGGCCCAACTATTTATTGAGTCTTTGAGTTTTAAGACAGTGAGTGAAATGTGCAGAAGCTAACTAACACATGTAACTATGGTCGCTGATTAAGACAAATAGGCTAGGTTATCAACAGTCATGTGTCTTAGACAAACAGTCTCAACACATACAGCCTACAGCAGCAATGTGTGTTGAAGACGTTGACTGACTCTGCCTTCTCCATCTCACACATCATGGCCGGGCTGAAAGACAGTGAACAGACTGTGGTAAAGATAAGAATGTGCAGCATATTAAGATTGTTTGGATGAATTCTAAGCAATCATGTCAGTTTCAGTCAATGGAGAGTAGGGCAGTTCCGGGTAAAAGAAGGACCAAAATGTGAAATTGATCAGAGCACATTCAATTGGGTGTGAAATGAAAGCTAAGAGTCTATATTTTTGGGGAAATTAACCCTCTTCCATTATAAGCAAAGGGATAAGCAAAGGCTTCTGACTTCTGGACAAACATATGGAAAAGCGTCTCTGCATCTACCACTAAGTCTTTAAAAGTTTAGAAAAGCATCAAACCTCATTAATGTCCTATGGGAGAACCCTTTAAGGAACCCTTTTGCGTTCGCTGTAGAACGGAGACTTCATTGTTGTTGAGTACAGCAGTGAAAGCAAAGCCAGAAAATCCCACACATACTGTATTTATATTGAATGATGACGTACATGTTGCACACTTCTGCAAAAACGACATCAAAGGGGGACCCAGTTAGTCATTCTATTACCGTTTGCAAATCCATCTCACTTCCTGTAGATCTACAACCAAAAGAGATATTTTCAAACCCAAGGTATCATATAACACGCCACTCCTTCCACAAACATAATTTAATCTTAATTTGGGGCAGATAATTAATAGAGTTTTGGAGAAATGTTGGGTTACATAAAAACCCAGGGAGATGTTATGGTCATTCTGTTACCAAACTTTGAATCTGCACAGTTCTTAAGTAAATGTGTTTTTTGTTTTTCCAGTTAGAATTGAAACAAGTAGTCCTTGTGCATGTGAGTTGTATGGTTTGTTAAACTTTGCTATCAAGGGTTTTTGTTTCCCATACGCTTCAAAGTGGAAAAAAACCGAGTCCCAACATTATTCTGTTACCGTGGAATTGTCCAGTATTTGATTTGACATCAACAGTCAAATCAAACCCTCATTACCAAAACAAAGGTATTGTTTTCCAGCGTTTGTCTGTCTGTCTAACCTAAACAGAGATCAATTGCCATCATTCATAGGCATAGACCTATCTCTCTTTGTCTCAGCAAAGTGCTACAATAACAGTGCTAACAAGACCTCATGATGGTTAGCCTAAGAGTTTAGAAATATAGGCTCTAGCATTCTCCGCCTGCCACCAAACACACTGCCTCTATTTACAGACCATTAGAGCCGAACCAGGACCATCAAGCTCATGGCTTGTAAGTTATGCAGGTCTTTATCCAACGGCCAGGTGAAAATGTCTTGGTTCGTTGACACAACATAGTGACAAGATGTTAGCCTCAGCCTAAAGCAGATCTAGCACAGGACAGTACTTAGCCTAATTATCCTGAACATAACCTCAAAAGGTCAGACAAAGGAGCAAACCATGACAGCAGAAAAATGAATAATACTATTCCTTTCTGAAATACAGCAAAGGTCAATATAATAGAAAATGGTGTTGTCGACATCACTGTTTGGCATTATATTAATGCTGCTGGACAGGGTCTGTCTGAGCATAACCTTTTCAAGTGATTAAGTATCGATGACAGACTTGGGTCACAGCACAATTAAGCAATAATGAGCCATTCTCATTGATCTGGCTGCCAGACATATTCAGTTTTGTGTTCCAATGACTCTCTGGACCCTTAGGAGACAATTCACATTGACATTATTACATTCTGTCACCACTCATGAAAGTTCAAAGTCAATTTGAAACTGACCGGAGGGAAAAATCTGTGCACACCCTAAACTTCCCCTCATTACAATTACAGAAGAACAATAGCACTGACAGCATACTAATGCATGGTAATAATATTCCATCCTGATGAAACCCAGCCTCATTGTGTGCAGTCTAATTAGCACAAGACGCCACAAAATACATCTTCTCTGCTCAGCTGGATTTTTTTATTTTTACGGTAAAGGCTAATTGACACTCTAAAACTAGATGAGGTTCAATCACAACAGTCCCCTGCCAGTTCCCTCAGTTAACTAGGTGGGGTATAGAAGCAGCTGACCCTGTGGAAGAGCTCCAGAGGACACTCCTTGGGGCCAATAACAACCCAGCGGCAGAATATACTGTACTGCATTACTTATTCTAAACTAACAAGCAAGTCAATCTGCATGGTCGAGCTCAAGGGCACCAGGGTCTGTCCTAAGTCTAATTAATCCTAACAAGAGAGAGAGAGGGAGAGTGAAGGGAAAAAAATATGCTGTGACAACCAAAGACGCCAGCGCAGAAACTCTAATTTAATTAAAGATCAAGTTAAGAGGGCAATTTAAGATGTTATTGTTGCATCTTCTGTCCTCGTGACTGCACCAGTGAGTGTTTATTCATGTCCTCAGCAACGGGGTGTGTTGAAGACTGTCATGCTCCTCCTCGGTACTGTGACTTGGCCTAAGCAGAGGCAAAATGATCAGAGGCTAAATGTTTTAATTGCAAAGAAATTAGATCCTTGAAATATAGGCTAGGCAAACCCTCCTCCGAGTTGCTATACTAGGAATTGTAGCGGGAACTCATCTCTGCTAACCAATATTTAGTGTTTGAGGTAACGAGTTACAAAAGTAAAAGTAATACATTACTTTTATGAGTAACAGTGTAATATAACAAGTTGCTGTGTTCAAATATTCTAATAGTATTACAGTTACTTTTTAAAGTAACATGTCATTTACTTTCAGAATCATGTCTACATAACATCAAAAGGATTACTTATCAACAAGGTCACATGTAAGTCAAACAAACGTGGTCAAACAATGGCTTTGTGCTGAATGGACAGCGTAAAAAAACAAAAGTATATAAAATATTGGCAGTATTGGGATTTGTTACTAGCTAAAAAGACACACACACACACACACACACACACACACACACACACACACACACACACACACACACACACACACACACACACACACACACTTCATTAGGAACACTAAACTAATACTGGGTAGGGCCTCCCTTTGCTCTCATAACAGCCTCAATTCTTTCAATTCTTTCCACAACATGTTAGAAACATTCCTTTGAGATTCTGGTCCATGATGACATTTTCAGGTGCACTTTCAAGCTGTGAATCTCCCGTTCTACTACATCCCAAAGGTGTTCTATTGGATTCAGATCCATTGTCATGTTTATGAAACCAGTTTGAGACGACTTTTGCTTTGTGACATGGTGCTTTATCATGCTGGAAGTAGCCATTAGAAGATGGGTAAATTGTGGCCATGAAGGGATGCACATGGTCAGCAACAATACTCAAATAGGCTGTGGCATTCAAGCGATGATTGATTGGTATTAACAGGCCCAAAGTGTGTGTGTGTGTGTGTATATATATACACACACACACACACACACACACACACACACACACACACACACACACACAGTGCCATGTGTAAGTAATGTGACAGTGAAACATTGTCTCTTCTTTTGGCTCTACACTCCAAAAGTTTGGATTTGAAATCAAACAATTACTGTGAGATTAATGTAGAGATTCTCAGATGTTATTTGATGGTATTTGTGTACATATTGGATTCGCCATTCAGAAATTACAATACTTTGTATGCATAGTCCTCCTGTTTCAGGGTACCAAAAGTAATAGGACAATTGGCTTGACCCCTGCCTCAGGGGTCTGTTATTGGTGTCTGTCAACATAAGGACCAAAGCGATGTCAATAAAAGTCAAGGAAGCCTTTATTAGGCTGAAAAATCTGAAACAGAAACATAGCCAAAACCTTAGGCTATGGTTTGGAACATCATTAAAAAGAAAATAAAGCACTGGTGACGTCAGCAATCGCAAACGGGCTGGTAGGCCAAGGAAGACTTCCACAGTGGATGACCGAAGAATGCTCACTATAACTAAGAAAAACCAACACAAAACAACTGTCCCACAGATCAGGAACTCTATCCAGGAGGAAGGCGTGAATATGTCAGAGGCTACTATTCACAGAATACGTCACTAGCCGAACTACATGGGCTTCACTGAAAGGTGAAAACCATTAGTTATCCTCAAAAAGGACGGTCACTTACAGTTTGCTAAAAAGTACCCAAAAAGCCTGCAGAGGTCTGGAAAAGGTCTTGTGGACAGATCATATTAATATTATTATGTACCAGAGTGATTGCAAGTGGAAAGTTTGTTGAAAAAAGGATCTGACCAAGATTTACAGCATAGCACCTCATCTGTGAAACATGGTGAAGGGGGTGTTAATGTTAGAGCATGTATAGCTGCCACTAGAACTGGCTAACTTGTCTTCATTGATTTGGACATTTGATAAATCTGTCCCATCACTTTTGGGTACCCTGAAACATAACATAAAAGTTTCAGGGCATAAAAGTCTTGAATTTCTGAATGGTGAAACCAATATGTACACAAATACCATCAAATAAAAGCTGAGAATATCTACTGTAACCACATAGTAGTGGTTTGATTTCAAATCAAGTGTAGACGCAAAAGAAGAAACAAAATGTCACTGTCCCATCACTTACGCAGGGCACTGTATATACATCTGTGTAACAGATTACTTTTTTAAGTAACAAATCATCCCAACACTGGCAATATTTAGGCTATGCCTAGTCTAATTAACTTAAGAACACAAGATCGGGTTCATGCCTTTGTGTAGGTATGCAGGCTTTTAACAAGATTCACATGACTCGAAGTGGAATTGACACATCAAATTATGGACCACAGAGGCAAAATGAGATGGTTTCCCTGTGAATCTGAGCTACGATCGTAAGATCATTTCAATAGCCGAATGTTTTCCTCCTTTGATACAATATGGCATCATGTCACTTTTAGTATGAAGATGGTACATGTGTGATTTTCAAACCTCACTATGTGCTTTGAAATAGTATATACCATTATGTTATGCATTCCATATGATAACCTTTGTGGTTACTAGCTTTGAGTACTGAGAAAAGCGCAATACAAAAATAAATGCATCATTATTATTATTATTATTATAACCAAAAGTGACAGAGCAACACTTTCCACAGTCTCATTTGGTAGAATATGTGCTCTTTGCATTAATAAAAAGCAATATTTCAAGATATGGGGTGGTGGGGTGTATGCTTGTATTTTTCAGTTGATTTTGCCTGCCACGTACTCATATGCTAAACATGTTCTTAGGATTCTGTGCCATGGTTGAACTTGTTTTTAACATTGCAAACCGACACAAATCTCTCCAAGGACAGAGTATTCCACACAGGGCACGAGTCGAGAGGCTCACATTTTCCACACACAACAGCCAGAGAGCTCAATCATGTTTAAGTAAACAGCTAGAGGAGAGCCAGGAGAGATGGGACCACACAAGGGGCCGTCATTGATGTCTCCTTCATCTGGGTGGCTAAAAGGGGACACGTAAAAGCTGAAAGTTTCAATTCAAATGTTGAAGCATCGGCTTGCATGCTGATTTGAATTAAACCTATCCTTATGCCTTTGATGAGTAAATCAATAAATGATCATTCTGTCACCATGAAACTACAACAGTTTATCATTTCAATATACATTACCAATAGAAAACCACTTATCACAGCAGGAAGAATTATAGACTTGCTTAAATTATAAATAACAATTTTCCATGCATTCCTGAAATGTCTTTCTGAAGCAGGTCTTGGGTACAACATCTAGGGGTCACGTAGGGGGGCTGGAAGCAGGGCAGGAGGGGGGCGGGGGCGAGCAGCATACAGATAAGAGGTCTATAAAAAGATGTCTGCTAAGAGGTATCCTTCCACCAACTACCTCCACCTAGGAGTGGGAGGTTAGTATAATAGCAGTGGCTCCTGGTATTCTGCTAGCTGACTGAATAAAGACATTTCACGTCTACCTTTTCTCGACAAGCTGGTTACCGAGCAGAAGAAGTGGCCCCACATAAAAGCAATGAACGGAACCCCCTCACCTTGACCAGGGATGCATCAGGTTTGCACCCAGACAACTGTGAGACCTGGAAATCATCAAATCCAGAAGCCGTGGTCAGGCTGGTTTAGGTCACCGACGTTCGACAGAATGTTGCATCCGAGAAGAGAAGCCCGCCGTAGTCAACCTCGACTGTCAGGAAAATCTGCAAGATAGGCTTTCCAAAAAATACACTCTGCAACTTCACTGATGCTCAGCCCAATGATATAAAATAGTTTTATTCACGTCTACTACTCATGCATGGCAGGGTTAGCTAGCTAACTGTAAATATGCAAATGTATAGTTCTCACTGCATGAAAAATCCGTTCCTCATGCTCTGGCTCATGGCGCTGTTGACAATTAACCTCCTACCATTTACATCTAGTAGTCGCCCCCTGGCGGAGAGAGGGTGTATTATGGTCTTGATTTCCTAACACTGTGTAGAACTCGTACTAGATAGAAGGAACATGTAGAGCTTAAACAGCACTGAATCATTTGTTCATTCTAAGATGATGATATTCGTGCTCGTTTATCCAGACCAGCATTCTCCCAGTGTCATCCTATTGGATCCGAGGTTCTACCCCAGATTCCCCTGTTCTTCTCTAACGCATGGATACACTACAGTTGGCCAGCTGGAAAAGATCAAAGTTCAAAGTTTACGTGTCATGAAACAACAATGAAGCATTCGGTGTTCTCTGAGCTCCGGTAAGCTCCATTAAGACTTCCGGTTTCGCCTTTCGACTTCAAAATAAAAGCGCGAGTTAAGAGATGAATGGAAAGTGATAGGATCACAATATTTTCTCTTATCTTTGCTGAAATAAGGACAAGTTACCGAACAGAAAGTATATACCATTTCGAAAAGGTTATTTTGATCTTTACAACTGCAATTACATGGTGCAAAAACACTCATCCAGTTAACCAACCAACTCTACCACTCAATCAACCAACTCTATACCCTCTCCACTGAAGTACCACAGGTTCATCCAATCTATCTATCTATTTATTTAACATTCTATCCATCCATCCATCCATCCATCCAACCAAACCATCTCTAACTTTATCTGCTACCATAATAAGGCTCTCACTTTCTTTCAACTACCCAGCAAATCTATCTATCGAAACATCTTTAAACCTTTGACTACCAAAATAAGACTCTGCAAACCCTTATTTGTCTAGTTATTAATGGGCTTGTCTGTGAGAGAGAGAGAGAGAGTGAGAGAGAGCGAGAGAGAGAGACAGGGAGAGAAATTGTTTTTAGTTTAGGCCTGAATGAAACAACAATTATAAACGATGAATTATGAATGAGTGTTGTCGAGTACAGTGGTAGTAAAAATCCTGTTTAGCCTTGGAAAATATTTTGTGTACAGTCCATTATGTGTCCGCTATACAGTAATTTGGATATTAAAATAATTACAAAGCCTTAAAAACACAAATAATACAGTAAGAGGATTACATGTTTATTCCCAGGGATAGTTACATATCATTTGTGGTTCCTTTATCCATATTTAGTATTTCTAAACTCTTAAACAACTTTAACATGGGCGCTTTTATTTTGAAGTAGGTGGGCGGGGTTCCACTAGTGGAGCTCAGAAAACACAGATGTAGAAACTCGTACTAGATAGAAGGAAACATGAATAGGTATAGAGTAGATAGAAGGAACATGTATAGGTAATCAGCACTGAATCATTTGTTGAATCATCCCAGTGTCATCCCACTGGATCCGAGGTTCTACCGCAGATTCATCCGTGGTTCATTAACGCATGGATACACTGCAGTTGGGCAGCTGAAAAAAAAGCTCAAAGTTCAAAGTTGACATGCCATGAAACAACAACAAAGCAGCAGAGCTTCCCAACATCAACAGACATGACAACCATTTAGTTAGCGCTTTTCTTTTGTAAGTATCAACTACCTCCACTAACATGACACCTGCTTTATCTAAACACAGTTTGATCTTCACGGCATTTAGCCTAGCCTTGACTCGTTATTCGTACTGCTCGGTTGCTTCCGTTCATTCAAACATACCGGCTATTGCCAATTATTTCGGAACCAAAGGCAGATATGAGGAAGTGAACCCGTATCTTTTAGACGACATTCTGTCAGTAAATAAATCCCTTTTAAAACCACCATGCTCCGATTGCACCGCAGTCCATCTCACCGCGATCATTCGGCACGGCACACGATATCCAACGACCAAAAATATCAGAAGGATGCAACGGCTCTACGACCTTGTTGTAAACGAAGCACACAACACTGAGAAATGGCTGGAGGACATTAAAAGCAACTGGAAGATGTGGTACACGGACGACATGGACGGCAAGCTCGTTGCGAAAGGGCGAGATGATCACAAGCACCTGGCTGTCAGACTGGCGACATTGTTTCCGTCTTTGATATCGGAGCATAACCTACGAGGCCACGGCATGAGGTTCATCACTAGTTCCAAACACAGATGTGTGGACAGCATTGAAGCTTTTCAAGAGGGCCTCTTTAACCTCTGGAATGTCAAAGGTGAGTCTGAACTTGGAGATATTGCGCTATGGGAGAATTTCACTTGTGGCTAAAACGGGCCAGGAACAGCTGATAATGTTGTAAGTTCACATGTAAAAGCAATTAAGGCAATTTAATTTCATCACAGCATGCTGGTGATCATCCACCAAGTCCAAATCTTTGTCTCCTATTCACATTTCAGAAGCTTGGCATGTGCACGACATCAATGATGAGTTGATGAGATTCTTTGATCAGTGCCGAAGGTTTGTTGAGGATGTGGAGAACAACAAGACAGCCCTCAAGGAGGTGGACCTCTTCAAGACGACAAGTCCAGAGATGAAAAGAGTGCAGATGAAGATGGCTGATCATCTACATGTACCATACAGTCGTATCACTCCAGGTTCATCTTAATCTTTGCTACTTTGATTAACACAGTTGCATGTGTTTTGAATTTGGATGTTACACTTCAGACGCTGGCTCAGCTTGTGCTAAGCGAATCATCAACTAATTCACTCTTTCTTTTTCTCATCAGATCTGGTGGAGGCTGCGTTCTTCCTTTGCTCATACGAGTTTGCGATAAAATCTGTCAACTCCCCCTGGTGTAATCTCTTTGATGAGACTGACGCTCAGGTATGTATAGAATGTTGTAAAAGGTTATGTGAGGCTTTTTCCAATATAATTAGAATATTTCACGTTGACGTTATTGATACTCACTTTATGTATGGCCTTTTCAGGTTTTGGAGTACAAAAATGACCTGAAACAGTATTGGAAGAGGGGCTATGGCCACGACATTAACCGCAAATCCAGTTGCACGCTCTTCCATGACCTGTTCAATCGCCTGGACCAGGTCGCCCATGAGATCAGGCAAGTCAGTCAGTTAACGGTTCTGACATTTTTATTGTCTATACTTAACAGATTACATTGAATTACCATTTAGATGACATACAGTGCCCTGAATAAGTATTTGGACAGTGAAGCATTTTTCCTTCTTTTGGCTCTATACTTGAAAAGTTTGGATTTGAAATCAAACAATTTATGAGTTTAAAGTTCAGGTTGTCTGGTTTTATTTGAGGGTATTTGTATAAATATTGGTTTCACCATTTAGAAACAACAGCACTTTTTCTACATTTTATATACCCCCTATTTCAGGGCACCAAAAGTATTTGGACAATTGGCTTGACGGGTTCTGATTAGTCAGGTGTGTTCTGTCGCATAATTTGTACAGGCATCAGCTGTCAATGTCTAGTCTTGATTCAGTGCTTTGCATTTGCCTTTGGAGTCTGCTCATTGGTGTCTGTCCACATGAGGACCAAAAAGGTGGCAATGAAAGTCAAGGAAGCCTATATGAGGCTGAACAGTCTGAAAAAAAGCAATCAGAGACATAGCCAAACCTTAGGCCTACCAAAATCATCAGTTTGGAACATCATTAAATCGCATAAAAGCCTGGTAAGCCAAGGAAGAACTCTACAGTGGATGACCGAAATGCTCACCATAATTAAGAAACAAAAACAGTACGACAGATCAGGACCACTCTCCAGGAGGTAGGCGTGAGTGTGTCAGAGACTACCATCTGCAGAAGATTTCACCAGCAGAACTACAGATGCAAACTAGTTGGCCTCAAAAAGAGAATGGCCAGGTTATAGTTTGCTAAAAAGTACCTAAAAAAAGTCTGCAAAGTTCTGGAAAAAGGTATTGTGGACAGATGAGATGAAGATTAACATGTACCAGAGTGATGGCAAGAGGAAAGTGTGGAGAAAAGAACGCAACTACCCAAGGTCCACAGCATACCACCTCATCTGTGAAATATGGTGGAGGGGGTGTTATGGTTTGGGCATGTATAGCTGCCACTAGAGCTGGCTAACTTGTCTTCATTGATGATGTAACTGCTGACGGCAGCAGAATGTATTCTAAAGTGTACTGAAACATCTTGCCTTACAATAACAAGCAAATGCCTCCAAACTCATTGGACAGTGCTTCATCATACAGCAAGACAATGACCCCAAATATACTGCGATAGCAACTCCAGAGTTTGTATAAAAAGTGTTGTTGTTTCTGGTGAAACAATAAAAAAAGCCCACAATCTGTACTTTAACTCACTAACTGCCAAAGAATTCCGGAACACTTACCACCTAGAGTGCCAAGTGTTTTATGTGGTATTTACCGAGCAACAATACTTTGATTGATTGGCTACAAAATGAAGCATCATATTTTATGCATATCATATTTTATCTGGCAAGTGCACCCACTGTCACAAACTGCATCAGAAGTAATGATTTCACATGGTTATTTATTGACATTTTCAAGGGAAAAAAAGTTACATATTGCACCTTTTTTTATTTGTATTTTTATTTATTTATTTCAAATCCAAACTTTGGAGTAAAGAGCCAAAAGAAAAATGCTTCACTGTCCAAAATCTCTAAAATGCAGACTTGCAACTCAAGGGGTGCCTGAGGTTCTAGTATATTATATAAGCCCCTTCCCCTCCCATGTATTATGTTAAAAGCTATTTCCAAAGCGCTCACTACAATGGTCATGGTTATTGAGACAACCTACTACATGGCAATGGGGGACATAGTTTATCCCTTGTTTCCCCTCATGTATTTCACAGCACATGTCTTGGGAGTAATTAAATAGAAATACATTTTAATCACGGTGGCAGTGTAGTAATAAGTGACACTGGTTGTTTTAATGACTTCTAATATTTTGTGCAATATTGTCCCCTTTTTGTGGCATTCAGGTTTGGTCATGTATCCGAGCCTGTGACTATTCAGGTGGGCCATGCAGAGACCCTCCTCCCCCTGTTGTCCCTCATGGGCTTCTTCCGGGACGAGATGCCCCTGACCGCTGACAACTTTGCCGCCCAACACGATCGAACCTTCCGCACCAGCCGGATCGTGCCTTATGCCGCCAACATGGTCTTTGTCCTGTACGACTGCAGCGAAGGGCTCAGGCTGCAGTTCCTCCTCAACGAGACGCCTATGAACTTCCCAGACATCAACCACTTGGCCCCACTGTATGATACAGTCAAAGAGACTTACAAAGACCTGCTGCATGGCTGCAATTTTGATAAGGAATGCGAGATGCCCAGGCCCAACCACAACTCTGAGCTGTGAGTTAGAAGAGGAGTATCTCATACAAGAGAGGGGTCTAATAGTTTTTACCAAACAAGCGATATGATAAAGTTTCTTTGATGGTGTAGTGTAGTATCTTTGAAATGGTTCAAGGCAGTATATCCGGTATAACAGGTTTTACCAGTATATCCTCTCACTTTTTTCAGGTGTCACACAAGTGTTATTATTTGACGTTTGCTTTCTTTTCCTTTCTTGGGTCACTAATGAAAATTCAGGGTCTTTGTTGAACCAACTACTTCCTTAGGAGGGTGACCTTTATATTTATAGTGTTTTTTCACAATTTTATATTGATTGATATATGACTGTTATATGCTGTGGTTAGCTTTACTTGATCAAAGACCTCATGTCTGGTAAAGGGACCCGTTGCAATGTTTTCTTTGTTTGGGTGATTTTTAGGGTCAGATTTTCTTTGCACAATTTTCTGAAATTATTTCATCCATAATTAGTTTAGATATCTTTTTAGAGGTGTGATCAAACAGTGGACGTATGCTTTACTACTTCAAAGTGAAAAAAATCACTTTGAACAAGAAAACGTTTTAAGTTTGGGTTTACCTTATGGTCCATTAGATTTTATTCTATATTTTCATATATGATTTTATTTTTTTGTTTTTGTGGAATTATTTAAGTAAGATAAAATAAATGCCTTCTGAGTTTCGTAGTTTGATGAATCCTTATAAGCTTTAGTTTATGCAACTTTTTTTGCACAATTTGATTTCTGCTGCTTTCATTCATTCCTCTCAGCCTGTTTTCCACTAGATCCTGCAATTCTGCTAAAACAGAAACCATCAGTATGCTGCATTTGATGAGACATAGAATGACTCAATTGTTCTGTGGCAAATAGTTAACATTTGTCATTTGTAAAAGATTATTCATGCACATTGGCTCAGCTGATTCTTCTCAGATTTCAACGTTTTGCAATGATTCAAGGCTCAACCCAGAAAAATGTCGTGGCGTGACGTTTGCTGTGTAGGCATTCGAAACTGTGTAGATTCCTTGATTGGGGAAAAAGTAGGAGGGACGAAAAAGGCAGGGTCTGGGATATGCTACGTGTCTTGACCTAGTCTTCGTTGTACATATCCCATCGGATTTATTACATACAAATCACTGAACACATTTTTACAGGAGGCGATTACATAGGTTGTCATAAGGATAAAAGGATTGGGGGAAAAAAGTTTCGGAAGGGACGGCGATGTCTGAGATTAAGAAGCAAAGAACGGTATGTAATAGTTGGAACTTCAGAGATCTACTTTTGATTGGATTCATGTTTTGGCAGCATTTCATGGTCGTTTGAAGTTGACTGAAAAAAAACTATCCGGCAGTACTATCGCTGTCCATTCAAGCGGGTCGCCGGCAGGCAATGTCGACTGATACGCTATTTTAATAATGTCATGTTCTGTGAGGAGTGGAAAAAGTTAAATTAGACAGATCAATAACACGATCCACTTTACTGCTTTGTTGGAAAGGTTTTCACCTGCGTTTTGGGAAGTGATTTTTTTCCTGCCAAACTCCCAAGTAACACCTTTCACTTCTTGTGGGGACTGATGGTATGTTCGTTTGGTTCTCTGGAACTCGTAGCTCCCAGTGGGTGAAGTTAGAACAGGAACGCATTCAAGTGCTTTCGAACTGGGAACAACTGTTCAAACACTGAGATTTCGTTTGCAATTGATAATGAACGTCAACAAACCACAAACATACATATTCCATACACGTGTGATTCCTAATAATTTAAATATGATGAAATTGTATAGAAATATGAATACTGTTGACATTTGTACCATTTACTGTAGAAATCAGCGTCTGTTTTCTGACAAGAAGGTGAAAGGGTACAGTGTATTCGTCACAACTCGTAAACTCGGGTATCATCGTACTGGTCCGAGTTTCCCCACTTAGAACTCCCGACTTGGAGTGTCGTTTTAGTGGTTATTTCCCACTCGGGAACTAGTATCTCAGTATTCCTACAGCTGCCGAACGCACCATGACTGCTTCTCTCTTTTCCTCCAGAACTGGTTGTTCACACAGCACACAGACGTGTCATACTTCACTAATGTATCTTGGTGAATAAGTATATTGGTGAATAAGATATCTACAAAATCTACAGATGTTTCTATTGTATTTATCTAGTTCAATTTGTTATATTCTAATTGATTTAACTTTATTTCAAATAGTTATGTGTTGTTATTATGACAGCTATGTTATGGATTTAAATTAGGTCCTTTATTACAACAATTATATTGAACTTTCCAGAAATATACAGTACATGCACACCTAGTTCAGATCATGGATTGTGGACTATCTTGTAGCTTTCCCAATTGCTCAGCCACGTAGAACCCTGCTGGATCAGTTCTAATATGAAAACCATCTCTTTCCCCAACAAGGGCTCATTGACGAGTTAGGTTGAACGGTAACAGTGAGACGCTGTGTTACCTATGTCACTCACTGAGTCTGGTCCAAATGAATGAAGCTCAGATATCACGTGGCTCTGAGCAGCCCAGGGAGAGGCACAGCCCTGTGAGGGGCTCCAGCCAGCAGTGGCCTGCCTGATTGCTACACTGTTGGACTGGATGAATAGGCCTGTTTGTTTTCCCTGTCCCTCTGGAGCCCCCACCAACCCCAACCCCAACCTGGCTTGACTGCACAGTCTGGGGAACCACAGGGAAGGGCTAGGCTGGATGGAGTCATGGAACTCACAGCTCACTGGCTGTTAGGACAACTTGTTATATCCCGGATCGTGTTTATCCACCTCCTAGTATCCATAACCTGCCCGGATTGTTTTCACTATTGTCTCTTGGTGTTTCTATTGTCAGTAGTGTGTCTGTTGGTTTACTTTTAACCTGATCCATCCTATTGAGCAGATCTGAGAGGAGGTAAATGGCATTATTAACATCATATTCACATTGCAAAGGAATTAGGTTAATCAGCATCGCGCAGTAGGGTTAATATAAGGTATTACCGGGTGAACATTTAAGCTTATACCGGTTTATTTTTCTCAATACCGTCTCCGCCTGTACTTTGCAATTATTATACCCACCAACGTTTGTTTAATAAACATCGTCCAAATGAAACTTGCACACAAGTATCACAAGGCATGATCAAACACTCTTATCTGAGGGCATAAATCAGATTGTTTGGTATGTAATGACGGCGAGAGAGAGAGAGAAAAAGAGAAACTACTTGCCGTACATTTGCTACAAGTTCGAGTCGTGTTGAAAGTCTGCTAAAAGGTGTTACCGTATACTGGGGTATTTTGGAGAGAAGGTATACCGGTTTTTTTAGTACCGGTAATTCTAGTAATGGTCCAATCCCAAGTGACGTCGCCGACCTGAGACAGTGAAGTAGTGCCGCTCTCACTCAACCAACCTCTAGGTTAGGGTAATGGTTAAGAAGACTGCTTGATCAGTACGTTGTGATCCTTTGACATGGTTCGGAATCCAGCCTGGGTGTGTTCGTGCAGGCAACTGTGGGACGAGCTAGTCTCACTAGTCTCAACATACCCTTCAGCTCATTTCACCTAAGCCTATTTCAGGGATCACATGGCTTGCCACTGACCACATTTTTCACCACCACTTTATGCCTAGCATCATGTCATCAAAACCTTATGCTTTTTTTTTTAGTTCATTAAAAAGAATTCAGGGACTGGTGGCGGTCAGGATAGAACGAAGGAGTCGATCGTGAGGGAGACGTTTGTAGGTAGTGCTGTTAGTTCGTTGTTCTCACGTTACTTGTGAGCTTCCAGCGCACTCTCTACCAACACACATCGGTTCTGACTCCGGTTCTGGCTCCGGGTCTGGCTCCGGATCTAGCTCCGACTCCGGCTCCACTCACTCAGCAACAGACTGCTTCATAGTCAGCAGCAGCAGGTCACAGTGAAAAAGAGAAATGCCCTGGCGGCCGCGGTGCAAATTAGTAGTAGCCCAAAAACCCGCACCCCGCCACCCGCCACCGATACATTTTCACCCGCAACCTTGTTTTCAAAGTAGCCCAATTTGCCGTGAAAATCGCAGACTTGGCAACCCTGATGGACTTTGTTTTGCCTGGTATTCAAGCACATTACTTAGAAACTCATTAAAACGATCACAGTGTGCTGAGGCATATCAACTGGTGAGCAATTCTTAACTGACTCAGTGTGGGGAAATGAACGTGGCAACGCAGCAACTTCTCTCCCTTTTACTGTGATTGCAAAGTCTACATGTTTGTCATTGTACGGTCTCCTGTGGTTTCAGGGTCTTCAGAGGGCAACCAATGTGGTCTACCAGGCTCACCATGTGAGCAGGAGCAAACGAGGCCAGGTTGTGGGCACCACAGGAGGCTTCCGAGGCTGCACTGTCTGGCTGACAGGTGAGCAGAGAATAGAAAACCAGAATGGAATCCAATTCTATGGGTCAGAGTGGCTTTGTCTGTTCTATAAACTCTATTTCTATGGCTCTCTCCAATAGAGGACCACTGAGTCTCAATCAAATCAAATGGTTGATGCACGTATGAAAGGAGGGTCATTACGTGTCAAATAAACTGACAAAAGAGAATTTCGACACCCACCATCTCAGATTGTTTTTAAATTGTTTCTGTAGTTCGAAACAGATATGATACATATTCCTGCAACGTTCTTTTGTAGAAATATAATTCTTTATTTAGTTTCTCAGAAATAAGCGAATTGTTCCCGAATTGGCTATTTTCATTTCGTAGGATTCATATATTATTCAATAGAATTCAAACCCCAAATCCGATTTGGATCGAATATTTTACCTGGTAATGACTAAGACATTGAAATCCAAAACAATTGTATTGAAGAGTGACATAAATAAACTGTTCTCACTTTAACTCTTCACTATAATGTATAAATCATTATACTGTAATTATGCTTACTTATATACTTAATTATACTTATTAGTGGGCTTGCTTCAGCATGTCTAAACATTGTTATTGCTCATACTTCTTCTTCTTATTATTATTATTATTATTATTATTATTATTAGTGGGCTTGCTTCAGCAAGTCCAACTATTGTTATTTCTCATACTTATTAGTGGGCTTGCTTATACCACTCTCGAACACTCAACCAACCAACTCTCTACCTCCCACTCCACTGAAGTACCCCTTGCTCATCCTATTTATCTATCAATCTATCTAACATTCTATCCATCCAACCCACCAACCAACCAAACCATCTCTAACTTTATCCACTACCCAGCAAATATATCTATTTAAACATCTTTAAACCTTTTCCACTACCAAAATAAGACTTTGAAAACCCACAAAGTTTCGTCTGGAACTTATTTTTCGAGTTTGAAGGTAAAGTTGTGAATTAACACTGAGAACAATAAACAAACAAACATTTATTCACCTAATAGAAGGGACAGCACAATCTAGTGAACAGAATATGGTAGGCAACATCCCAGTCACCAGATTCACCAGACATACATTACACAGTATGAAGAAAAACAAAACTTCATATTACTTGTCAGACATAGAGAATATAGTGGCCGATACAATCTTCTAAAGGAGGGATTTGGGGGGTTTATGGGTGACTTTTAACCATTGTTTTGGATTGCTCATGTCTTAACCATTATCAGGTATGACTTTGGTCCAAATCGGATTTGGTGTTTGAATTCTATTGAATATTATATGAATCCCTCAAAAATGAAAATGGCCAATTTGGCTACAATCAATTAGTTTATTTCTCAGGGATGAAACTATTTTCTCCAAAATCATGATGCAGGAGCACTTATCTTATCTGTTTATAACTACATAAACCATTTCAAAACAATCTGAGATGGTTGGTGTCATGGCTTGTTGATTTAACATGGAATGACCCAGGAATGTTATGTCACTGTGTAGGTTTGTCAGGTGCTGGAAAGACAACTGTCGGTTTTACCTTGGAAGAGTACTTGGTGTCCCATGGAATTCCTTGTTACTCCCTGGATGGTGATAACATTCGTCAAGGACTGAACAGGAACCTGGGCTTCACCTCCGTGGACAGGGAGGAGAACATCCGCCGTATCGCTGAGGTGGCCAAGCTATTTGCAGACGCAGGATTGGTCTGCATCACCAGCTTCATATCCCCATTCACTAAGGTGAGTAGGCACACAGTTAGCGGATACTAGGGGTGGGGTGAGTTTCCTTTAAAGGGGCAATCTGGGATTGGTATATCCATTTTGTTTTACTAATATATAATATAAATTATATATGGCCATTGATTATTGAAGAATATAACTTGCCTCATGAGCTTAGTTCAACTGCCATGCCCCATTATAACCCAAAATATAAGCTTCTTATTGTAAACAAACACTATATAATGTGGTTAAAACTCACATTTTAATCTCATGGATGGTCAGTCCTTGCATCCATATCTCCGTCTATGAATTTGAGAATGGCAACATTTCTCTAGCCCCGTCCCTCAGCTGTTTACCAAAATAATTGTCAGGGTGACTGCTTTGTTGTTGTTTGAATCCCAGATTGCCCCTTACAGCTTGTTCATCTTTTCAGATCATCTAAGATCATCTTTTGTCCATAGTTTAAGTGCCAAGAAGCTTTCCCCCCTGAATATTGTACATGTCTTGACAAAGGCTGCTAAAAGAGCAGGTGAGTCTGGAGTCAATTACTGCCATATCACTCCATGAGAAAAACAATACTCCTTGAGTATTTGTCTTGACATGGGAGAATTGGATAGGAATGCATCCCAGGAGACAGTCTGGGTCATGCTTTGTGACTGGGCTGTGACCTGGGCCGTGTAGGACCGTAACAATGCCAGGAAGATCCATGAGGCGTCGGGGCTGCCGTTCTTCGAGGTGTTTGTGGATGCTCCCCTGGAAGTGTGTGAGAGCCGGGACGTCAAAGGGCTCTACAAGAAGGCCCGCGCCGGAGAGATTAAAGGTATTTTACTTATCTGACTCTACCCTCTACTGTTCTCGTGCACTATAACATTACTCTCAGATCCTGTCTCAATTCTATAGTAGGCCTATATAAAGATCATATGGCTGCAAATGCCCTGTGTCATAACACAAAGAGAGAGTGAGTCAGAGAATGATTAATACACCATTTTGAATGACAATATTAGCTTGGTCATAAATGATTGATCAGATCCTAAGAAGGTGTTGCTCCCTCTTGTTTCAGGCTTTACAGGGATTGACTCAGACTATGAGAAGCCGGAGGCCCCTGAGCTGGTGCTGAAGACGGGAGAGATCTCAGCGAACGAGTGCATTCAACAGGTGGTGGACCTGCTGAAGGAGCAGGTGAGTCTGAGATCCCTGTAGTCACTGCTATGTTGTAGCATATCAATAGTCATCCATTACTGCCATATCACTCCAAAAGACTATAAAAAAGAGTAGAAATAGGACTTGTAACGTCAAAATTAAAAGTGTCCTTCCTATCCCCTTGTCTTTGTTTCTCTCTCAGTGGACTAAATTACTGAAAGGGGTATTTTTAGACTCCTTAGGGCTGTGTGTGAACTAGGTACATATTTAGTTTAGTTTAACAGGATCCCAATTAGCTGTTGCTCATGCAGCAGCTACTATTTCTGGGGTCCACACATAACATACATAACATAAACACACATGGCATGGCACACACATGGCAGAACATTTATAAACAAGTTCTAGGCAAGAAATTAACACAAACACAACTCTACATTAAATTGACCTCTTTGTTCGCAGAGCATCGTGCCCACTGGCGTGACCGAGGAAGTGACTGAGCTCTTTGTGTCAGAAAACAAGCTGGACCTGGCACTGAGCGACGCCAAGACACTGCCCACTGTCAGCATCACCAAGGTAACAAAAGGGTCACATAATGCACCTTGAAGATTCGCTTTGGTTCCCCAAGCTGAAGTCTAGTCTTTAGCTCGCTGGACTAACACAGTCTTGTCCCATTAACTTGACCTTTGATATTGTAGTTGAAATCCCCCAGTGTGACCCATGATTGTTTGTTCCTGCGGTGCAGCTGGATCTCCAGTGGGTGCAGGTCCTGGCTGAGGGCTGGGCCAGCCCCCTCAAAGGCTTCATGAGAGAGAGGGAGCTTCTGCAGGTGCTTCACTTCGACACCCTGCTGGATGGTATGTTCTCTGGATCTCTGTCAACACCTTTGACTAGTGTAATTGAATTAACACATCTCCTGTCCATTGAATGGATTGTCCTAATGTAACCACCTTTTCTCCTCTGGTGTATTGACAATGTATTTAACAGTACCTCGACTAGGCATTCCCTGATGGAGACAGAACGATGCGTCACTTTATTGGCGTTCTTTGATTGACACAGAATTATGTGTGATTAACAGGTATGACCATCAACCTCTCCGTGCCGATAGTCCTGCCTGTGTCCAAAGACGACAAAGAGAAGCTGGACGGCTGTGCTGCATTTGCACTGGAGTTCAAAGGTCGCAGAGTGGCCATTCTCCGCAACCCAGAGTTTTATGAGCACCGGAAGGAGGAGCGTTGTGCCAGACAGTGGGGGACCACGTGTCCTCAGCATCCTTACATCAAGGTTTGATTGACCAATGAAAACCACGTTTGTTTGTGTGTTTTCCATTTTTATTTGTAATAATAAGATCTAGTACCTGTATAAAACACTGGTGATTTCATTTGTTTGTTTTAAAAAAATGTTCCACAGATGGTTATGGAGAGTGGCGATTGGCTAGCTGGTGGAGATTTAGAGGTGCTAGAACGAATCAAATGGAATGATGGTCTGGATCAATACCGTCTCTCTCCAAAAGAACTGAAGCAGAAGTTCAAGGACATGAAAGCAGGTGGATATTAATGCTTGTTTTCTTCTCACCTGCCGTATCCTGTATTGTATTTTAAGAGTAATGTGTCATGCCCATCACATTGTTTCGCCCATTGGTATTCCCCGTACACTTTCCCAGTTTAGAATAGTCTAAAGCGGATCATGTGTATATGAATGTACAACACATTTTGAAAAACATGATTGACAAGAACATTCAGTCATTCAGCCATCACTAAGAGGGACCTCCTCTCTTTTGCGTTCCCCAGATGCCATCTTTGCCTTCCAGCTGCGTAACCCGGTCCACAACGGCCACGCCCTCCTGATGCAGGACACAAAGCGGCGTCTGTTGGAGCGAGGCTACAGGAACCCCGTTCTGCTGCTCCACCCTCTGGGGGGCTGGACTAAGGACGATGACGTCCCCCTGGACTGGCGCATGAAGCAGCATGCCGCCGTATTGGAGGAGGGGGTCCTGGACCCAGCCAGCACTATCGTGGCCATCTTCCCTTCGCCTATGATGTACGCAGGGCCCACTGAGGTACAGTATTAATAATAACTTCATTGTATTAATAATGACTTCATTGTGAAGGTGAAGCAGTCTTCATGCATTACCTTCAAAGCGCTAATGACTGTCTCAGCAGTAAAGACTGTCTATATCTCCAGAGCATCTGTTGTATTCGGTGGAATCAACCTCACAGTAATGAGGTGTTTGTTTGTGTTTTCACCCCTCAGGTACAGTGGCACTGCCGTGCACGGATGATTGCCGGTGCCAATTTCTACATCGTGGGGCGGGACCCTGCGGGCATGCCCCACCCAGAGACCAAGCAGGACCTTTATGAGGCCACCCACGGGGGCAAGGTCCTAACCATGGCACCAGGCCTCACCTCCGTAGAGATCATCCCCTTCAGAGTGGCTGCCTACAACAAGACCAAAAGCGCTATGGACTTCTATGATAAAGACAGGTTGGTCTGTGGTCTTTTTCAACCGCCATATGACAAAAATAGTTTCGAAGGCTGGCAAGTCAATTTAGGTCTGTAGCTCATTTCTCATCCAACGGTGTCAGAAAATCATAGGGAACAATCTTCTTAATCTGGCTGCTAACGTTTTGTTATCTTTTTTCAGACACCAGGAGTTTGAGTTCATCTCTGGAACCAAGATGAGGAAGATGGCTCGCAGTGGAGAGAACCCTCCGGATGGTTTCATGGCCTTGAAGGCATGGAAGGTGCTCACAGAGTATTACAGCTCTCTGAAGAAGGACGAATGAACAAACGGCTGTGCTCTGAAAAACTAAAAAAGGCATTCCTATTTTATATTATCATATCAAATATCCAAAAAGTACTGTAGACATGTAGGCATAATGGAATACATGCCCGAGAGCTTAGTTTTATACTGCCTGTAAAAGAATAAATCATTTTAACTGTAAATCAACTAGTTTAAGCCGAAAATAAGGCCTCTAAAATATAGCGATAATTGAGTGTCAATTTCCCTATTCTCTCTATACATGCAAATTCACTTTATCCTAATTTCCTAGAACGTAACTTCAGATACATTAATGTACCTTCTGTTTTTAAGCTGTGAAGACATGTCCAAATGAATGATGTTACAGTACATTCAGTGGAGGAAATAAGTATTCAACAATCAACAATTTTCAACAAAGTCAACATATTTCCATTGCAGCTATTCACATGAAATTTAGACCAGCCATTGGTATTAACTCAATAAAACTACACAGCTAAAGAAATTGTAACACTCCAATTCATAAAAAAAAGTGATGTGCAATAAAGGGGAATGACACAGGAAAGAAGTATTCAACACGCTAACTGAAATGTATTTAATACTCTGTGGAGAAGCCTTTGTTTCCAATGACAGCTTCAAGACGCTTCCTGTATGAAAAAACTAATCTCTCACAGTGATCAGGTGGGATTTTGGCCTATTCTTCAACAGACAGTTTTTAAATCTTGAAGATTCCGGGGCGTCTGCTGGTGAATCTTGATCTTCAGTTCCTTCCACAAATTTCTATTGGATTTAAGTCTGGCGATTGACTAGGCCAGTCCAACACCTTTATTTTCTTCCTCTTGAACCAATTGAGTCTCCTTTGCAGTATGTTTTGGATCATTGTCCTGCTGGAAGATCCACCCGCATCTCATCCTCATCATCCTGGTGGGTGGCAACAGATTCTTTTCAAGAATTTGGCTCCATTCATCTTCCTTTCGATAATTTTGATTCCACCAGTACCATGTGAAATGAAACAGCCCCATACCATGAACTTCAGCTTCCACCTCTGAACTTCACTGTAGGTATGGTATTTTTAGGATCATATGCAGAGCCATTCTCCTCCAAACATGGTGCATCGTATTGTTGCCGAAAAGTTCCATTTTTGTGTTGTCTGACCAGACTACATTCTCCCAGTAATCTACAGGTTTCTCCAAATGTTCTGTAGCAAACTTCAAACAAGCTTCAACATTCTTCAGGCGGTGGAGTGCATTGCCTATTGTTTTCTTTGTGACAACTGTACCCGCTGCTTCCAGCTACTGCTACTCTTCTGACTAACTTTTTGACTGCCCAGTCAGAAAACTTGCGAGGAGCTCCTGTGCGTGGCCGGTTGAAGGTCGAGTGATGTTCCTTCCACTTGATAATGGCCCCAATGGTGCTGATAGGAACATTTAGGAGTTGAGGAATCCGTCGTTAACCAGTGCCATCACTATGCTGCTGAACAATGTTGTTGCGAAGGTCTTGGGAGAGCTCTTTGCCTCTACCCATCATGATATGTTTGCAGGAAAGCGTGATGACAAATGATTTGTTTACTTGCATTCAGAGGTGGGAAACCCTTTTTCAAAGAGTGGAAACTTACGCACCAACATGCACTAACCCAGCTGATTCTAGTTAGCACAGGTACAAGAACTCATTAGTGGCATAAGCTGGTTCAGTGCTTTTTCTTACTGTGTTCAATACTTTTTTCCTGTGTTATTCCACGTTATTGCACATAGCTTTTTTTATGGATTGAAATGTTATAATTTCTTTAGCTGTGTAGTTTTATTGAGTTAATACCAATGTCTCTGAATAGCTGCAATGGAAATATGTTGAATTAAATTTGTTTTGGTGTGTTGAATACTTATTTCCCCCAAGGTAGCTGTGAGAAAGAGAGAAGTATGGATTAAGTATGAGTGAAAAGGGCTGACTACCCATGTGTTGCAATGAAAAATAAACATTATATTTAAAGTATAGGAAATAAATGATGAAATGATGACACATTATGTATTGGTGTAGTTTATTTCAGAAGACACCAGAATCCAGGGTAAAACAAAGCGCATCAGCTGAATGTTAATGTAAAGTCAAAATACACAATTCCAATATATTAGTCAATTAGGAACGGTTCACCATTACCATTATTCATACATTCACATCCAAGTCAATAGAAAATAAAAAGTGGATTTTGACTTGTTTTATTGAAACAGCCGTTAGATAATAAACAAACAAAATGACAATCACATACACAAACAAACACCCACCCCCCAAAAGACAAGCAAAATGTCCATATAAAACTTACTAATTAAGTTAACTATGCACTCATTGGCAATTATACATTTTCAATAAACAGATTTTCATCTGAGGAGAGCGATCTGGAAGAACCTTCCTGCCTGTGTTCAAATGCTTCTTGCTTGTGAGATATTAAAAGTTCATCATCTCGATATAAAAAACAAATCAATCACTCATGATCAAGCATCTTGATTATCATAATGGATCAACAGAAACTATAGGAGATGAGATGAGAATCAGCATGTGAAGCATTTGCAAGCAGATTAGTTGTTAGATTACTGTCGCTGAACCCTGAACTGAACACGAGTTCATCAAAAGGACCTACACCCGAAAGCATGACACAACCTGTTACACAGGTTTCACCATCTTCAGTTTTAAAAAAAACAAAAGTACACTTCATGAATAATAAATACCATAACATATTACCTCAAGTCAGGTAGCAGCTCATGATTACCGTGCTATTCTAGTACAGAATAACTATAAAGAAATGGAAGGCCATATCACTGTAAACTTTTCAAGCATCTTTACGTCTTGCATTATATTCTGTTCATAACATAGACAGCAATAACTCGCTTCTGATGAAAAACTGAATTGCTCTTTATAATTTAGAAGAAGAAAAAAAAATGTTTCCATGCATGATGTAACATATTACCAAAATTCAAAACCTCTCCATGGCATCTGACAAAGTAGTTCTGACCACCAAATGAGAACATGAGCTCCTCCCTCATTGCATCACACCCGACAGTTCATATCAACTTTAAAACTAGGCAAGTTTTATTTTATCTATTGTATGTACATTTGTTGACATATACAGCATACTTAAAAAAATAAATAAAAAAAAAACATTCTACCGAATGCACATAGCCCTAGCAATACTGTACCAAAAGGATCAGCTTTTGATTTTTGGAAGATGAGTGGATGGATGGCAAGTTGATATTTGCTGTGGGTGGATGTGAGGAAGAGCAACTGAACTATCAAACCCTTGAGGTTGATATCTGTGCCCAAATTCTGCAGTGACCACATGTCTGGTTGAGACCTTAAAAGAGGAAGTACGCACAACACTCTAATGCATCACATCATACCGGATTTAAACAACAATGTAGGAACAGTTGAAATGGAAAAATGAAAATAAAAGTACAACATTTTTTTTTTTTTAATTAATGCATTCCACATCACTATGATACAAATCAAATGTTCACCATAAATACTAGTTTATGATTATTTCAGATTTAACCGAGTGATATCATGGTGAGCGGCAAAAAACCCCTATGCACAGCTCCTCAAGGTCTCGCCCAATACTCTTAACAGAAAGAAAAAGAAAAAAAAACTGAAGAAAATAGACAAAACCCAGGGACTAAATAACTGAGGTGTTCATGAGACTTAGTCCAGAGCAGCATGCATCAGCACACTGGGCCCTGCTGCAGACTTGGACTTCCTCATCTTCTGGATGGCCCTCTGCATGTCCTGCTGCTGAATGGGCCGGATGTAGTCTTCCACACTGCAGAGGGGTGGGTGTGTGTGTGTGTGTGTGTGCGTGTGGGGGGGGGAAGCAGAGGCATTATTCTGGTAACTTAAGATGTTACTCCCTTTTACAAGAGCATAATACAGTAGAGAGTACATGTAAATCACTCATGACCTATCTAATCACATAATGCAACACACTTTGAGGTGTTTTATTAAGGGGACGGTACCTGTCATCGGCACGGCTGTTGTGGACGAAGTCTCGCACGCAGAGCAGCGCGGCATCCCGACACATCTCTCTGAGGTCACTTCCTGAGAACCCGTCAGTCTCCTTGGCGACGCCACACAAGTCAACAGTGGACTCCACCTGGACAACCGTGTGAATATTAGTTAAGACACATATTGTAAAGCAAGACAGCATCAACCATTAGGCTCGGGCCACACCAAACTATCAGAAAACTGAGAAGAAAAAAAACATATACGTACGAAATCGCTAATCACAATCCGATTTGATCCGTGGAATTCGGATGTGACTTTTGAAACAACCTAGCAACTGAACAATGAAACCTACCAAACCACATGAGAAACTTGCGTCTAATTGGCTAAACGGACGAACGGACTGTGGAAAGTTCAACTCCTAACCTTTTTTTGTCCGTAAAAAACGGACACAGGCAGAACCTTGTTATTTCCGTTGTGCGTCAACAGATGACTCCCATAGAGAAACCATTGACTCAATCCGTAATCAACACACAGCATAGTTTGGTGTGGCCGGGGGCCTTAATCATGATTATTATTTTTATTTTTTTTAAATAAAACTCACGCTCTCATTCTCCAGGATGAGTTTCAAGATCTCTTCCCTCTGCCTGAGATTCTGTAATAACAAAAAAAGAATGTATTCATAATCAAAACATATTCCATCCTCTCATGATGGAAAACTGTCGCACCCAAACACTTTATAGCTTCATCCAAACATGCTAAGTGGATACTGCCTAATGCATCTACTCACAGGCTGGTTTATGTGAAACCGTGTGGGCATTCTCCTCAGAATGGCAGAGTCAAGATCCTGTGGACGGTTAGTGGCACCCATAATGATGACCTAGAGGAGAAGAAAGAGAGCTTCAATATTGACTATTTTCCCCACCCTCAACCAGATAGGTGTAAACTCCTTGGTTGTGTTCCCATTCTCCAGCCCTCACTCAGACGTGTGCACTTCCCCTCAGGCTGGGGAATTCACACCATACTTCTTACACCAGTCCATTCCTTTTGAATCCATGGTAGGGATTCAAGTGTACTAGTGAACACCTATGGAGAAGGGTAGAGAATCGGAATGCAACCCCTAGCCTCTCCCAGGAGTGCACTTGGGGGGGGGCACTGTTTAGTGGTTATGACATACGTTTCCAGGACGATAAACTCACCTGGCAGTTGTAGTCTGTGTCCAGCCCGTCCCACAAGCTCATGAACTGAGCCTTCATCATGGCCGTGGCTTCGTGGTCAGAACTAGAGCGGCTTCTGAGGAACGAGTCTGGAACACAGAACATGACACCTCACTTAGGAGATCATCGGGTGGTATGACATCATCGGGTGGTATGACATCCAACATTACTGGCTTGACAGCTGAGGTACCCAGCTCAACTGGCTTAACAGCTTACGGAGCAAAAACAAGCAATTACCGATCTCGTCTATGAAGATAATTGAAGGCTGGAGTTTCATGGCTAGGGAGAAGACAGCAGCAGCCAGTTTCTGGGACTCTCCGTACCACTTGTCTGTGAGGGTGGAAGGCTGCAGGTTGATGAAACGGAAGCCAGCTTCCTTGGCAGTCGCTTTGGCGATCAACGTCTTCCCGCAGCCAGGTGGCCCGTACAACAGTACACCTGTCATCATAATCATGGAGGAAAAAGTAGCATGAACCTCCCCCGAAGCAGTCTAAGAGCACACATGCATTCTCTGTGGTGAAGTGCAAAGTTCGAGACAAGAGAACTATATACTCAAGGGTGTCTTCCGAACCTTCAAAGATGAATCTTTGCTCTCTTTAAGAGGTATACTGTAGCTGTCTCTTTAAAATAACCAAGTAACTATGAAAACGAGGCTTTACTCCTCACCTTTTGGGGGCTGAAGCAGTCGAGATCCCTCAAACAAGTATCTCTTCTGGACAGGAAGTATGACTGTGTCTTTCAGCTCAGTGATGACTTCATCTAGGCCAGCTACATCACTCCATGTGATCTGCAGAAAGAGCAGCATGTCAAGTGAGGCCCAGGGAGACACTTTCTTTTTTTTTTATTATTATTCTGACAGGATAATGTTGCTGTGAATACAACATGAAAGAACATTTAGTGGAGAAACCTTATAGGTTTAAATTGACAAAGGTTCATTACCTGCATGGTTAATGGATCCACTAAGTGGGCTGCGATGCTCATCTCATACTCTGAAAGCTTGACGTTCTGAACTCCAATCTGCCTCATGAGCTTCTCTGCCTGAAGTAAACCCAACAGTCACTCACTTGCCACCTGCATCCGTACCATCGACGAATCACATAGGAATATCGAAAGATTTGTTTTACTGTATTATATACTTATAACACTTCACCTGTTTCTGTGCTTCCATTTTCTGTTTCCTCGTGGGATCAATAGCATCAACCATCCACTTTAGGGTGAAGTAGGTTACTGCTCCAAAGATGGTCAGCCGGAAAAGTAAGCCAATGACTTCATTACGGCCCAAGGGCCGAGCAATGCTATCAGCTGGGATCTCCTTCAACACCATCTTCTCTGAGGTCTGTTCAATGAAAAAAAAAAAAATGGTATTTTCAAAACGTCTATTGTACATGAGATGAATAGAATCCTACACCACTTAGCAATGTGCTAGTATGGGTAAACTCCCAATTCCATTTAAAGAAGTGAACTGAAATTCCAATTCATGACTGGACAAAACTTCATTGAAAATAAATGGCACTCCACAACTCTTAAAATGGAAATAGATTCATCTTTTGAAGTGACTAAACAGTAGCTCATGGTTGATTCCAAAATCCTATTCAGCCTGGAAAACGTGACATTGTTGTACATGATCCCAAGACGATTGCATGCCAGTGAATCTAACGTTAGATGGCTCGGCTGTTCCACAACATTAACACGCTGTCACTGTCAGTGGTTTGTGAGGCATGAACGGAGATCGGCTAGCTGAACATGATACGTGACAAAGATCTGTGATTCATATACATATATACAGTGGGGGAAATAATTATTTGATCCCCTGCTGATTTTGTTAGTTTGCCCGATTACAAAGAAATGAGCGGTCTATCATTTTTATGGTACTTTTAGTTTAACAAATAGAGACAGAATATCAACAAAGAAGTGCAGAAAAAACACGTTATATAAAGTTATAAATTCATTTGCATTTGATCGAAGGAAATAAGTATTTGATCCCCTACAAACCAACAAGAATTCTGGCTCATACAGACCGGTTATATGCCCATGAGGCACACAGATTAGTCCTGTCACTTTAGGAAAAGTACTCCTAATCTCTGCTTGTTATGGGTATAAAAGACACCTGTCAATAGAATCAATCTCTTCCATTCCAACCTCTCCACCACCATGGGCAAGACCAAAGAACATTCAAAGGACATCAGGGTAAGAGTTGTAGACCTGCACAAGGCTGGAATGGGCTACAAGACCATCAGCAAGAAGCTTGGTGAGAAGGAGACAACTGTTGGTGCAATTATTAGAAAATGGAAGAAATACAAAATAACCATCAATCGCCCTCTGCCTGGAGCTCCATGCAAGATCTTGCCTCGTGGGGTAAGGACGATCATGAGAAGGGTGAGGGATCAGCCCAGAACTACACGGGAGGAGCTTGGTAATGATCTCAAGGCAGCTGGGACCACAGTCACCAAGAAAACCATTGGTAACACACTACACCGTAACGGATTGAAATCCTGCAGTGCCCGCAAGGTCCCCCTGCTCAAGAAGGCACATGTACAGGCCCATCTGAAGTTTGCCAATGAACACCTAAATGATTCAGAGAAGGCTTGGGAGAAGGTGATGTGGTCAGATGAGACCAAAATTTAACTCTTTGGCATAAATTCGACTATTCGTGTTTGGAGGGAGAGAAATGCTGAATGCTACAATCCCAAGAACACCATCCCCACCGTCAAACACGGAGGTGGAAACATTATGCTTTGGGGTTGTTTCTCTGCTAAGGGTACAGGACGACTTCACTGCATTGAGGGGCCAATGGACGGGGCCATGTACCATAAGATCTTGGACGAGAACCTCCTTCCCTCAGCCAGAGCACTGAGGATGGGTCGTGGATGGGTCTTCCAGCATGACAATGACCCAAAACATACAGCCAAGGCAACAAAGGAGTGGCTCAAGAAGAAGCACACTAAGGTCATGGAGTGGCCTAGCTAGTCTCCAGACCTTAATCCTATAGAAAATCTGTGGAGGGAGCTGAAGCTTCGAGTTGCCAAGCAAAAGCCTTGAAACCTTCAGGATTTGGAGAGGATCTGTAAAGAGGAGTGGACCAAAATCCCTCCTGAGATGTGTGCAAACCTGGTGACCAACTATAAGAAACGTCTGACTTCTGTGCTTGCCAGCAAGGGTTTCTCCACCAAGTACTAAGTCATGTTTTGCTTGGGGATCAAATACTTATTTCCTTCGATCAAATGCAAATGAATTTATAACTTTATATAATGTGTTTTTTCTGGACTTCTTTGTTGATATTCTGTCTCTATTTGTTGAAATAAAAGTACCATAGAAATTATAGACCGCTCATTTCTTTGTAATCGGGCAAACTAACAAAATCAGCAGGGGATCAAATAATTATTTCCCCCACTGTATATAAGGACATATATTCATATGGTCCTCTGTGGCTCAGTTGGTAGAGCATGGCGCTAACAACGCTTAGGTTGTGGGTTTGATTCCCGCTGGGACCATATATACTGAAATGTATGCACTCACTGCAATGTAAGTCGCTTTGGATAAAAGCGTGAGCTAAATGTATATACCGTTCCGTCTCGTCATTCAATTAAGTGTAATCATTACTATAGTCAATATGTGAACTGACTCTACAATGTTGACAACAATGTTCGTGATCACAACTGTCGCCTACTTTCACGTTGAAGCGTGTTACAAAACTGAACGCTTGATTTTGTAGCTTTGACCTTCCAGTTAGCATGCACCTTCGCGGATCTCAATTCCCGGTGTTTACTTTGCAGTGATAACCCTTCGCTACGAGCTGGGAAATGTGTTGAATTTGTCTTTCTACTTGTAATAAGAATGATACAAAAAAAACATGTTAAACTGTCACAATTAGCGAGCTAGCTAGTCGACTAAGGTCTGGTGAGACTTACCTCGGCACTTCAGAATGCTGCTTCCTGGCTTGTCCTCCAGTGAAGCACCCGGCTTCCCGCAATGTGCTTGACACGTAGCTAGCGCCCCCTACCGTTTTGGAATACGAACTGTAACACAGTTACAATATATAATAATAATAATAATAATAATAATAATAATAATAATAATAATAATAATAATAATAATAATAATAATAATAATATATTGTACAGTTACAACATTTCTTATTGAGCAAAATGCTTGATGAGGGGGCAGATATCCACATGCAGCAAAATGATCAAGCAGCTCCATCTCAATATACACGAGTTTTTTTTAATTTAAGTACACCCAGGGCAACCGACACAATGACAATGGTAAAGCTAGCTACATTTACATTACATGTACATGTATGGCATTTAGCAGACGCCTTTATCCAAAGCGACTTACAACAAATACGTTTGTTTTAGTAAGTGGATCATCTATCCATCAGTCATCATAAGATAAAGTAATCAATGCTCGGACCAGGGGCCATAGGCAATCACAATGCTAGCTACTACTACTACTATCACTATACATGTCGTCTCGTTCCCACAGTCGCCTTCAGTTCCACATACAGGCTTCATTACAATTCAGTTCCACATAAATCTGGCAGGTGGCGCCCTAACACAACTAGTTGGCCCGTCCTGTGCGCAGGGTCGCACTAGCATTTCCCGCACAAGATGAGAGAAATCAGAGTACAGGCACTCCACATTGCCCAATGCACTGTGCAACAACTATGGCATGATCATGTGTCACGTATCATGACATTGACATGTTGTAAAACCGCAAATTGGCATTGCTGATGCTAGTTTCTTTCATGGTTCCCATAACACAGGCCAGAGGCAAATGAATACACCTGCAATTTGCTTCCAGCAAATCACTATTATAGGGGATCCGAGTATTTTATGGTACAGGCAATAATGTTATGAGATCATTGAACATGTTTGTATAAAATACTGCATACGAAATAAATAGAAAGTACCATGGTTAGTTGCATAGACACACATGTGTGGATCTCAAAGACATGTCACTCATGTATCCAAAAAGAGATATTGGAAACTTCCCCAATTACAGAAACACGTGACTCTGATAGATAAAATAGATTCCTGTACAGTGTTCATGTCCTTCCGCCATCGATGAATCTCTCACAATAAAATTCGAATCACATCACGGAAATCGGACGTTTAATGGTATCCTCGTTTCCTT
The DNA here is from genome assembly GCF_951799395.1 of Argentina silus. Lineage (NCBI taxonomy): Eukaryota > Metazoa > Chordata > Actinopteri > Argentiniformes > Argentinidae > Argentina > Argentina silus. The sequence continues at coordinate 16,060,767 of NC_139670.1, read as the reverse complement.
CGTCCAACGAGTGGGTGCTGTTTTACTCGATTGTCTTCGGACTGTTCTTACGATCCGTTGTAGTTTGAAGAACTATTCTACACTGCGGCATAATATCTTGTGTAGCCGTAGCCTTTTTTTCAATTGGAACGGAAGCCATGATGGAAGTTCGCGAGTGTAGCCAAACGAGTCAGTAGGGAAAGGGACGTGTCAAGGAAGAATGACGGAGTCATTTTAAATTCTTAACCCACTCCGATTTGTAATTTATTTCAAGGTGGAGGCTGTCAATTTCTCTCTATTTTGAGTCCCGATGATGTGGATCGTTGTGTCGGAGGACTTTGCTTTTATGAGAAGGATCGAAATGCTAGCTAGCTAGATGCGCTAGCCCCTATCTACGTGTGTGCAGAGATCGAGTGTGTCAGTCACTATTCTTGGGCAAGGAACGTCGGAGAGATTTCTCTCCGCTTTTTTGGCTCAATCACGGCGGCTTTGGTCAAATCAGAGACTTGGCACTGTCTTGAAATACAACGGTTCGAGAGCTGGATAATTCTGTATCTATTCGTCTGGAGGATTTTGTGTCAAATCGCGGGATCTGTGAAGCCGGGCCTGTGGTGGAACGGAGTAAGGCCCTCCTTTATGACCCAGCAGCAGCAGCAGCCATTCTAGCTAGCTACTTTACTAGCTAGCTGTCAACGACAGCTCTCCGGCTAGCTAGCATTAGCTAGTGGTGACACCAGCGGGATTGCGAGGGAGAAACAAATTGGCAGCGTTTCGTACAAAGGCAACAATATACTCTCTCTTAAGCTCAATACCTTAAGGACTCCTGTCACCGATATGGCTGCAATAATAAAGGAAATTGTCAGCCGAAACAAAAGGAGATACCAGGAAGATGGGTTTGACTTGGACTTGACCTGTATCCTTTTTTTTGTTCAATCAATGCAATGGTCGTCATGGGGGGGGGGAAGTCTAACTGCTGGAATGAAATAGAACGTAGAATGGTATCAAAACACAGGTAGCTATTTCTAGTGTGGGTCCCTTGGTTGTGCAATTTATGAAGGCTACCGTAAGCTAATGTTTTTTTTCATGCAAAAATGGTAAATGCTTGCTAGCTATATCATCCTTTGGCTTGACAGGTTGGCGCACAGAATACTGTTGCTAGCTAGCTGCAATCCATTAATCCCCATGTGTTCAGTGGGAGCGGTGTCATGTTTAATTAAAGTTTGCTAACTTTACCTGGCTAACCAGATATATTTCCAACCAGTGCTGCTGCAAGCCACAAAGCCAGCCAACTAGCTACGTAATTGGCATTGCATCAGCAGCAACTTGAGGGTAAATTGTAGTATTAACGTTGAGGGCGGCCTTGTTGTAGGGACGATGTCTTACCTTGCACTTGCAATGGTTAAACCCTGTACTACTGTGGGTTTTGGCTCCCTGATACAGCCTCTGAGCCTGATTAGACTAAGGCACCTCAGTGCAAAATTCCAAACTAGATGTAATATCTTTGCATGATAATGGCCAGACACCAGCTAAGATGAGGAATTACCATGTTCCCTAAAACATGGTATGATGTGCCCTTCATGTTGACAGTGTGTGAATGCAGTGAGTGCAGCAGCGTTAGCCTATTGGTGTTATGTAATGATTCCAGTTCTAGAAATTGGCCTGAAAATGATGATGAGATTTCACATCAGCAGTAATGCTTTGTGCTTCCACAGTTCCACTAGGACCAAAGGTTTAAAGATTAGCCTAGACGTAGACTGAAAGAAAGTGCCATTTGAAACCGTAGGTTTTGTATTTGTAGGCCTGTGTGCTGTCATGAAGTGATACTAGCTGTTGTGGGAGGATTGGGCAAATGAATTGCAGTAAACACAGAGGTGGTTAGCAATGTAATGATCCATACAGATCAATGATTAGCCCCATGTTTAGCCAAATACTAACAAGTGAATTTGTCATTACAGTGACTGAGATATTGAATGTCATTGTGCCTTGATGCGAGTTCAGCTGTAAAGGTACTTTGTCAGGGTAAAAGAGAATCTGGCTGTTTTTTGTTTTTCGGTTTTATGAAAATGAACTGCAAACAGAGGCCTCGGGGCTTCATGTTTGGTATTCCCGTACGTAGTATTTCTGAAAAACTGGCATCATTTGGTGAATTAGGTCAGTACGTATGACTTAAATGGTTTTGTTTGTGTACATTTCCCGCGTGAAATTAGAGCAGCGTGTCGTTTCTTATACACAGACAACTAGGCCTACTATTGAATTGGTGATGTAATGGTTTTTCTTTCGAAGAGATGGGGAGGTGGGGTTGGCTGTGGGACAATGTGATTTATTTAGTGCCCTTGTGTGGCCTGCTAGGTTAGATGTCCGTTCGCGGGTCTCGTACAGAGAGCACCATCTGCTCCATATTACCCAAGCCCCTCCTGGATCTCCATACCATCATATATTGGGAGAGTGCAAGGGCTTTCACTCTCTTGAGGTTCCCATTTCCATTGATCCGCTGTGATTCAACTGTGAAAGATTCATGTTTGTTGTGTGTGTGTGTGTGTGTGTGTGTGTGTGTGTGTGTGTGTGTGTGTGTGTGTGTGTGTGTGTGTGTGTTCGTTAGACTTCTCATATGTTGATGTAGCCTAATATAAAAGTTAGACTCGTGTTTTCTGTTTCATCTGCTAAATAATGCTGTCTTCTCCCTTAATGCATAATACATGCTTGAGGAATAGGCCTACTTTAGAGGGCCTACCTCGCATAGCCTATAGGCTGACTTCATCATAATGTGTTTGGTAATGGTGAATGATTTGATGTTGTCGTACTTTGTTCAGTTTTATTTGACTGTTATCATACCGGGTTTGTCTCCATTGAGATTTATAATCTCTTTTTCGAAGATACATCTGTCAGTAATAGCAGCACACGTTGAGGTGTGACCCACACGAAACAGGAAGTGCAGTATAAAATAGGTGTGTGATTTCTCCCCGCCGTCACTAATCGCTCAACAGAACAACCTCCCGGTTTCCTTGACTCCTGCACTCAGATATTTATCCCAATATAATTGCTATGGGCTTTCCTGCAGAAAGACTTGAGGGTGTCTACAGAAACAACATAGACGACGTAGTACGGTAAGTAGGCCCACCTCCCTTCCAAAGATGCATGCCCCTGTTAACGACGACTGTGGAGTGGCCTCTTGACTCCAGAGGAGTGACACGCATGTCAATAGTGAGAGAGCAGTAGCGAAGATCTCCACACACAACAAAACACCCGCCATCCCTATTTTGCACAGTTTAGTTGCAGCACCATGTCCTTTTTTTGAATGCTTTTAGTCCTGGCTCACTGTTCCAGGTTATCCTGGGCTTACAGTGGTTAGGTCAGATGGGTGTGCTGCTGTCATGCCAGCTTCAGAGGCTTTCCCCATGTGTTAACTGAAACCAAAGGCTGACCTGCAGGCCACCTGTGAACTTCACCCGACCCCTATGTTGTATTGTCCTAACAATTTCCTTCAGTTTAGGCAGGTTATACAGCAGCCACAGAAAGGTGCAGTCTCTGCTTGTGTTTGACCAATAGGGAAAACTTTTACAGTTGCACTTAAACCTGTGTTATAATACTAATTAATTGTTAACATTGTAATGACATGTTACACTAACTTTAAGTGGGTTTTGCTAGTGAACAAACAGAATAGAGACTCCCCCTTATTTTAATGAGTTAAAACGAAAAACCGCTCAACTCCATGACTATACTGATAAAGCCACTTCTAAATGACAGCCAATGTAAGAACATGCTAATACAAAACTGAGTTATTAGTGTCATTGTACACTAAGTTAAGCGTTACTGACAAATGAAATGGGGAACACAAGAGCAGTAGGTGCTGTCCAGAAAGGAGCCCTATGCCCTAGACTCTTAGAGGCTAGTGGTTGTTTCTGTACAGGGAACCCTGGAAGCCCTGGAAGTGTGAATCTGATCAATTCTTTCTCCTGAGTGAGTTTGTGTTATTAATGCTTTATTATTGAGCTCGTCTGAGAACCCTGCAGCTTGTCCCTATGACAATCAGTCATTACACTCACATTAGGTATTGATTTAGGGGTAATTTAGTTTGTGTTGAAAGGTTCAGATAGACCAAAACCAAGCAATAAATGTTTTCTGGAAAAGTAATTATCCTCTTCTCTCTCCTTAGGTTTCTGGACTCAAAACACAAAAATCATTACAAGATATATAATCTGTAAGTGGCTTTGGTGTCTTGACTATTTTGCTTGTGCCTATGCAGTTTGGTCAGCAGTGGTTGCTCTACTGCGAAGTTATGTCTGATGCATGCAGAAAATTTCTGTGACTATGAAAAAGTGAAAGCCCTCATGTTTTAGAAAATGCTAACCATGGAAGCCAAATATTTGCCTTTAGTCATCAAATGTTCTTAATGGATAAGCACTGTGAGATGGCAGAATTGACCAGAGTAGGCTAATATGCTTGGGCTAGTTCTACCAAGGTTGCTGTATTTACAGCTCGATGTGTAGATTGAACCTTCCTTATCCAGGCATTAGAAAGGCATTAGTAGATGGCATTAGCTGCCTGACCCACCGTGAGGTTCAAAGACCCTAAAGATCACAATTGTCGCTATTAGAAAGGGTTGTTGACTAGATGATCTGTTAGAAACCTAGTTGCATGCATCTGAGCGACGTAGTGATCTGAGCTCTGCTCAGTCAAGGCTCGTCTCAGTCCTGGCGCCTCCAGTGGTGGAATGAACTTCCCACCGCTGCCAGGATGTCACTACCCATCTTCCGCTGTAGACTAAAGACCCATCTATTTAGGGTCCACCTGGCCACTTCCTCCTCAGATCTCTCCACCCCCTAACACCCTACATTACACCCTAAGTAAAGAAAATAGGAAGAAAAGAAAAAAAAGCACCGTGACTGCCGACGGCATTTGTTCTTATGGAAGGTTTTACCTCTGATGAATAGTTGATTCACTTTACTTAGACAAATGTACTTATTTGTAAGCTTTGGATAAGTGTTTGCTAAATGACTTCAACGTCAATCTGTGTGGGACACCACGTTTTGAACGTCGACGAGCCGATTATACAAATGAACAGATGAAAGCTGTTTGCGTTCTTCCTCACTAACGTTTTTTCCTTTCTTTTTCTAGTTGCGCCGAGCGACATTACGACACCGCGAAATTCAACTGCAGAGGTAAGTCTCACGACCACCGTCACAACAACGTATCACGGGAATACGTCTGTCAGTGCGGAAGCACGGGCAGGTGACCAATGTCTCACTGACGCAGCCTTCCCTCTCTTCCTCTCCAGTTGCACAATACCCTTTTGAGGATCATAATCCCCCCCAGTTAGAGCTCATCAAACCGTTCTGTGAAGATCTCGACCAGTGGTTAAGCGAGGACGACAATCATGTGGCGGCGATCCATTGCAAAGCTGGAAAGGGACGTACGGGTGTCATGATCTGTGCTTACTTGTTACACCGGGGCAAGTTCCTCAGAGCACAAGAAGCTTTAGACTTCTACGGGGAAGTCAGGACCAGAGACAAGAAGGTAACGATTCACCAGCTCTGATCAAACTGACTTGCAAAAAATGTCTTAGGATCAAAAGGCTTATCGTGATTGATTTTTTTTTTTTTTAAACGCTGAACAATATTGATCTACGGAAAGCGAAGGTTTTGTTTTGACATGAGATAATGTTTCTTATTCTGCCTGGTGGTCCTCAGGGAGTGACAATCCCCAGTCAGAGGCGGTATGTCTACTACTACAGCTACCTTCTCAAGAACCAGCTGGAGTACAGGCCAGTGGCGCTGCTGTTTCACAAGATGGTCTTTGAGACTGTTCCCATGTTCAGTGGAGGAACGTGTAGTAAGTGCTCTCCTTTTGTCAGTGAACGTTTTTTTCTTTTTTCTTTTCTTTGTCTCTCAACCATGTTTCTCTCCTTGATCCTCCTTGGGCTTTGTGTAAATGGCTTGCACACGAAGCCGGCCTATCCTAATAACTTGGCAGTTAAACCTTCACTTGACTGTCCTGCCCTCTCTGCTCTGCTCTGCTCTGCACAGCTTTGCGTCTATAGATGTTGCATGTTTTTGTTCTTGCTCCATGCCAAGCTGACATAAACCACAGTGGAATGTACAGTTTTGCAAAGATGGCCCAAACACGAGTCAAAACTGTATATTTTCACTGCCATTTATTTGCTTGGCTCACTGGCCGTTTGACTTGGCCGTACCATCAGAGAAGATGGTTTCATCCCTCACTGGACTGCCAAAAGACAAATGTATATGGAGCTAGAACTGTCTTTGTTTGGCGCTGTGACTGTCTGGTGTCTCCAGTGGCTGGTCTTCTCACCTCTTCCCTGTTCTATACGCACAGTCTGTCTTTCCTACCCTCTGTCCCTTTGAGGGCCCTATTCTGAATATACACGCGCTGCCCCCCAACCCCCGTCCTGGGGGTCAGTCCACATGGCACACATACAGCATATTGAAATGGCTCTGGTTTGAACACCACCCAGTCCCCCCTTGTGGTTTAGATGATAATGTGTAGAGCTGATAATTGTGATTGATCCAGCCTAGATATATATATATATACATTTTTTTAATCAATTTAAGAGTGTATGTTTGTTACTTGGTGCATTACTACTATGACTATTAAGATGAACTCAAAGGATTGTCACATGATTATTAAACTGGTAATGTTCGTAATGGCTTTACAAAGGGAAGTTGCTGTCCGCATGTTGACATACTGGGTAAGGATGTGTTTATGAATGGTAGTAAGCTGTGTGTATGTTTGTACATGGCTCTGACAATAACCTCCCCCCCATCCCAAACCCAAGCAGGGTTGCGGGACGTTCTGTGTTAATCTCCTTTTTTCTCTCTTAAGGGGATACTTCAGTTAAAACCAAGAGTGAGCAGATTCCACATGGGTTCAGAAAAGGGAATTGGCACTGGGGTAAAAATCAGCTTTTCATCCCATGTATGCATGTTACCCTTGGAGGTTTTGTGAATGATGAAATGCCGCAGGGTAGTCTTACCTCGGTATGATTATCACTGTAGCTCTGCACCGTACCCCTCAGTGGACTGATACTAGCCAAATGACAGGACCGTCAGAGTAGGGCCCTTAGCATGACACTGTTAACTGTCTTTTTTTTTTTCTGTATTAATATTCCTGGCAGTGGTACTCTGTATTCTCTCCTCTCACTCTTTCTTGTCAGTCCTCACCTTGTTAACCCGGTGTAGATGTTAAAACGTCAGGTTGCAGTTGTTTGCGATGTTGTCTGTCCCAACACCACCGGAGGAGAGTGAGCCGGTGTGTTAAGAGTGTGGTTGTGCTGCGTCCGTCCCCAGATCCCCAGTTTGTGGTGTACCAGCTCAAGGTGAAGATCCACACGTCCAACCCGGCCCACACGCGGAGGGAGGAGAAGTTCATGTTCTTTGAGTTCCCCCAGCCGCTGCCCGTGTGCGGGGACATCAAGGTGGAGTTCTTCCACAAGCAGAACAAGATGATGAAAAAGGTAAGGGGCGTGCGTTTTTAAAAATGACTACGAATATTACGTTCGTTAAGGCTTGTCAGTCAAAGCGATTAGTTGATTATCCACCGATTTAGTGGAAACGTGTCAAGTCTTTCGCCTTGCAATTGAGGTGGTCAGAGGTTTTTGAAATATTTCTAGACAAGCAATTTAAACTAGTGCGTAAACAATGAGCAGGGGAGTAATAGGGTATTTTACAAGTTAACAACATAATGGCCTCGATCTAAGGTGTGAATTCCCATAGATTAAAACAAAAGGGTGCTAATTGCATTCATCGAGTTTCCTTGGTGAAACATGCTTGTTTACGTGGCGACATGTCATTCACTCTAGCTGTAACTTATCCTTGGTCTGAGATATAGAAATCTGATAAATTGTTAATTCTGTACAGCCATAATGTTCATTGATATTAAGTTAAGTATTGCAGCTTGTTCAAGGTCTGTGTGACACATTGTATGGTTTCAAACTGAACAACGGGTGTATGAGAGAGGTTTTGGATCGGAGGACACATTTTGTGTCTGTGATTGAAACCACCATCTTGGGTGTTAATGGTTTACATTTTCCACATTGCTTATGTTCCCACCAGGACAAGATGTTTCATTTCTGGGTGAACACCTACTTCATCCCTGGACCAGAGGAGAATTCTGACAAGGTGGAGAACGGGAGTTTACTGAAGGAACAGGAGGGAATCCAGACCACAGGCACAGGAGACAACGACAAGGATTACCTGATCCTGGCGTTAACCAAGAAAGACCTGGACAAAGCTAACAAGGATAAAGCTAACAGATTCTTCTCTCCAAACTTCAAGGTCAGTCACACATGGGGGGGGGTCTGGGGACTGTCATTCATTGTTTGGTGAGAGCTCTTGACATGCATTTGAATAACGCTGATGTCAACCTTTTCAAAGGTTCACCAGGTTTGGGCTGTTTTACGATGTCATTGGATATCGGAGATAATTGACATGTTCTGTCTATGAAGACTATAACTTACTGACTGTTTTGTTTCCTCTTGGTCAGGTGAAGCTGTACTTCACAAAGACGGTGGAGGAGCCCGCCAACTCTGAGGCCAGCACTTCCACATCTGTAACGCCGGACGCTAGTGACAACGAACCGGACCATTACCGATACTCGGACACAACAGACTCTGACCCCGAAAACGAACCCTTCGATGAGGAGCATCACACACAGATAACGAAAGTCTGAGATATTTTTATGGGCAGAAAAAGACAACGGGGGGAAAAAAAAAAAAAAGGAGAACTTGAATATAAACTGAGAAGCAAGAACCTTTTTTCTCCCAACGGCAGCAAGGACATTTGTGTCGCAGAAATATGCCACCGATTTTAGGAACAATAATGCTGACCAATTTTGTTTTTCTTTTCTAATTTGCCTCCTCCCCCCGCCCCCCCCCCCACCCCCCCCCTTTCATCCGGAAAGTATTGACACCATTGTTGAGTGGAAAGATGTTCAGTAGCGGTAATGTCTAAAGACTACAGAGGAGCTACACACCCAGGAGATGGTACACCCGGTCTGGGAGAAGCTCATTGGAGATCTAAATGTGCTGCTCCATCTCCTGTGGAAATAAAAACCAAGGCCAGTGCTTCTGTCACCTTCTCCCCCCTCCCCCCCTCCCCCCACCCCAATCCATCGACATCCACCCCGGCCCCCCGACCCCCCTCCCACCCCCCAGCCATCCTACCTACTGTGAATGCTTCTTGTGCTTTCTGCAGGCTGTGTCACATCAGATAGATTAGAACTCTCCTGTCAAAATTATTATTATAATTATTAAGCTACATGACATCTAACCAATGTCCATTCCTTCTACCGTTTCTGTTCAAGGTATGCAGAAAAGCAGTATCCCACATGTTGTCAATGTTTTTGATGTTGAGATGAATAATATAACTCAAAACAGCAGGGAAGCCAGTGTTGCAATAATGTTAACACTATAGTTAAACGACAATAAGTGTGCATGTTATCTGAATCAATGTCCATCTTGTTTAATAAATTGTATACAATGTTTTTTCTAAAAAGAGATTTCTAATGTCACTCAAGATCCGATTGTATTTAGCCGGGAGGTCAAAAATGGCATCCTTCATTCTCATGGTCTCTGCAGGTATGATTTTAGTCCTATGGCAAGCCATTAAGAATGGCCTTGCATTTTATGATAGATGGAACTTCCCCCTGTTTTAAAGGTGAACGGACACACCAAGTGGGACAATATTTTAGAGGCTTAGTTAACGGTTCATGTGTTGGATTGGTGACTTCAGTCAATCTTGTGCTTATAGAGGGGCGAGGCCCGCTCCAGATGTGGACCTTATCACGCTGTATAACACGCATCAAAACTTGCATTCGGGTTTCTGTGTTGGTTTTCCTCCCCCCTCAGTCCCCTCGATATAATTCTAGACCAACTGCTCTTCTTGTAGTGTACACACACACACACACACACACACACACACACAAACACACACCAGATGTAGTGGTTCTGCAGTCTTTATGAGCTCTCAGTAAGGCCCATAGGTTTCCAGCCGATGCCTGGTCAGAGACTGGGGAGGCAGAGAGAGGTATTGAATGTAACACTTCGCCTCTGAAACCCATCTAGGAGCGTTGATGCAGGTTTTGATCAACCCCAGGAGAGGATAATCTGTGAACCTTGGAGCACTTTAGGTTATTTTCCTGAGACCATTGGCATCTTTGGCTCCTCAGCATGTTAGCAGCCTTATCCTGCTTGGTCTAGACTCTAGTGGAATCTGGATCACCGGTATATCCAACAAAAGGTGCTTACAAACTGCCAAACTACATACTTCAAATGTACAATAATAACAGCGGAGCCAAGAATCTGGGCCTATCTTAATGGTGCAAGTAGCTTCAGTGGCGTTCACTAGTTCTGTGTGAGAGAACTGTTGAAATTACAGCAAGGTGCATATTTCTGTAGTCTTTTGCGGTTGCTGTCCCTGTCCCTAATTGGCTGGGGTTCTCATCTCTCCATGTTCTTAGTTGTTTTGCTTTTCCTTTTTGTAAAAACAGGTTTCATTCTGTTTGGGAATGAGAATAGTGCAGCTACAGATTTGACACAAAGTCTTGTGCTTGCTTCAGAAATATAAAAAGCCCTATATATGAGAATATTTAAATGTGTATCATTTTTCCTTTTTAAGCATGCCAAATTATTTTCTACCACCTGGCCTATGGGATGCCGTGGGCCTAACCAAAAACTCTCTTCTCAGTCTCTCTTGGGCAGGAGTCCTCCTTAAGGGTAGTGATGTAAGCTGCCTCTTATCATACTGTTGACATTAAGGCTTCACTCTGCTCTTCTCAGCAACACACCATCCCATGCGCTTGTCTCGCCTTGGTTAGAAAGAATAGGTACACTAGGTACCAACAAGGAGACCCTTTGTTTTTATTTGTTTTCTTCATTGCAAATGTACACTAGCCAACCCAGGAACACTTAATCTAGAATTATTTCTTTCTTTTTTTCTTTTTTTTTTCCTCTGTTTACATTTTATTACATCACTGAACCTGCCAAAAGTAAGCTTGATCTCTTTTTTTTTGTTTTCTTTGTTCTTGGAGGTGGAGGCAGGGCCTATGGGAGGTATTCTTTGCCTTACTTGAAGTTGACAATGCTTACTCTGCTACTGCTTTGAAAATCTACCATTCTGCCCAAGCACTGACTTGATAGTTCAAGTACTTATTTAAAGCTACTATTAATAGAGCAACATATTGTACTAGACTTTTGCACTGTTACAGGTTTTTGCAGGGTTTCAGTCAGTGGTCCACAGTATTTTTTATTTTTTCATTGTTCCCCCTCAGTAAACGCCTTGCAATCAGTGAAAGATGTGGAGGTGAAGTAGAAGAGCTAGGTGTACCCTAATCTTGTATTTGTGCATCCCCATAGAGACAAATGTGTTACTTTGACTGAAAATGTCCTGACCCTTTTTTCTTTTTTTTTCTTTTTTTTTTTCTTTTGTTGCTCTTTTTGTTTTTTTAAGAAAATTAAAAAAAAAAAAAAAAAAAAAAACACAGAAAAAAAAAACACAGAAAAAATGAATAAACTATTTATGACAGTATTCATATGTATTCTGGTAAAGACACTCTGCAGGTAGTCTTTCGTTTTAGCCCTATAGTCTATCTGGATCATATGCTTACTATTCTGGATGTTCAGCAGCTTAAATGTATGAATCTATTCAAGGGCATCACTGTTAAGGAGCTGACTTTAAGGCATCAGGCCGTCCCTATAGACATCTAAAGCCCCACTTCTGACAACATTTCTGCCACAGTACCTTAACATAAAGTACAAATAGTGAGTGTGTGGGGGGGGGGGGGGCGTGCTGTTGTTCCCGGAGAAACCTATGTGAACCTTTTCTGTGGCAGGGGCTAAAAAACTTGTGTGGAGTTCACAGGCAGCATCAAAATTAAGTTTCAGCTTTAAAGAAGTAAAAAAAATGAATAAAAAATAAAATTAAAAAAAATAATAAAAAATCATCTTAAAGGTGCCAGTGTGTAAGTTTCATGTCACTAGTTTTTAGCTGATTTGTGCAATATGTTATAATGATGCCTGTGGTTGCCACAAAGTGCCTCTCGTTTACTGTTGAAAAAAAAAGATTAAAAAAAAAGAAGTGCTTGTTCAATACTGTTCTAGACCATCATGTCATGCATGCAGATGGAAGGGGAGGGACTGTGCACTAAATCAAACGGGCTTTACCTGCAGATGTGGGCGGAGCTCGACACTGGCTCCTGCCGCTCTCCGTAGTTCTTGTTTTGGGTTTTTTTATTTTTCTCCCTGGGTTTAATTTTGTGCAGCGGTATGTTAACTCATATTTTCAGTCTTTAAAAAAAAAAAAGAAGAAAAAAACAGCCTTATTCCATTTCAGCCTGTTCAGATCCTATTGTGCTGTGCAGCAGTTGCTCTGTGTGTAATGCTATGCACTGAGAATACACAACCAACGATGTATGAAAACTTGTACAGGTTATAATTATGCTCATACAAATCAGATGTCTGTTTGTTATTGTATGTGTAAACTGCCCTTTATCTTAGTGTTATAAACTTCACATAAATCCAATCACGTCTCACTCTTGTCTCTTTGTCTCTTTGGATACTGGGTTTTTCTAACCATTGCGATTGACTTACAGAGGGGGGAGGTGGGGATGTTTGCTGACCAGAAGATAAGAATAATTTCATCTCCATCCTATAGGATATTTAAAAGGAAAGCCTTGTAAGAGAAAGACTAATGAATGGTGATGCATTCTGTTTCAAGTTGAATAGATTAGATACTCTGCTATGAAGAGACTAGTCAAGGGATTCCTAAGAGTGAATCTCTGAGCAGTGGTGAAGCCTTGGTTCCCCCAGTCCCAGAACAGTGGTGAAGCCTCTGTCCCCCCAGTCCCAGAACAGTGGTGAAGCTTTGGTCCCACCCTGTCCCAGAACAGTGGTGAAGCCTCGACCCCCCAGTCCCAGAACAGTGGTGAAGCCTCTGTCCCCCCAGTCCCAGAACAGTGGTGAAGCCTCTGTCCCCCCAGTCCCAGAACAGTGGTGAAGCCTCGACCCCCCAGTCCTAGAACAGTGGTGGAGCCTTGGTTCCTCCAGTCTCAGAACAGTGGTGAAGCCTCGACCCCCCCCAGTCCCAGAACAGTGGTGAAGCCTCGACCCCCCAATCTCAGAACAGTGGTGAAACCTCTGTCCCCCCAGTCCCAGAACAGTGGTGAAGCCTCGACCCCCCCCAGTCCCAGAACAGTGGTGAAGCCTCTGTCCCCCCAGTCCCAGAACAGTGGTGAAGCCTCTGTCCCCCCAGTCCTAGAACAGTGGTGAAGCTTTGGTCCCACCCTGTCCTAGAACAGTGGTGGAGCCTTGGTCACCCCAGTCCCAGAACAGTGGTGAAGCCTCGACCCCCTCCCCCCAGAACAGTGGTGAAGCCTCAGTCCCCCAAGTCCCAAAACAGTGATGAAGCCTCAGTCCCCCCAGTCTCAGAACAGTGGTGAAACGTCTGTCCCCCCAGTCCCAGAACAGTGGTGAAGCCTCGACCCCCTCCCTCCAGAACAGTGGTGAAGCCTCAGTCCCCCCAGTCCCAGAACAGTGATGAAGCCTCGGTCCACCAGTCCCAGAACAGTGGTGAAACCTTGGTCGCCCCAGTCCCAGAACAGTGGTGAAACCTTGGTCGCCCCAGTCCCCCCAGAACACTAGGTTGTCTATCTTGGCCAGACGTACAGCTACAGTGAGCAAGACACACCGGTGAGGAGCCAAACTGTCTGGACAGAGACGGTCAATAGCCTCTGATTCTCTCAACAAGGCTGCTGTATGTTTACTGGTGTGTGTGTAAATAGCTTACTTTTAGGATTCCAGAAGGTTGTGAGAAATAATTTTGAGGTTCCTGCTAAGCAAAGCTATGAGTGGGGCAATTAAGTAGCTGTATACACTGAATGCAAGGCCTTGTGAATTTCAAATGACCACTGTTTTGAAAACATTGGCCTCTTTATCGAACAATAATGATATCCTTCATAACCTCCCCATGTAATGAGTTTAGTAGATCTTCTAATGAGACACATTATGAGTATGAGCTCTTTAAAATACATTTCTTGTCTTCTTTCCCTTATGATACAGTACTTGAATAGCCTACACACGATATCAAAATGACATTGATTCTGAAGACAGTCACTCCTGTCTAACCGCTTAACCTATTAAGATTCTATTTTCTGCCAGACGCAGGTCCAAACGCAGGCCTATTGGTAATTTGTGTCAGTGGTAACAGGTGAAATTACCACGGTGCCGGAGCGCCATCTCGCCTGCACTCAGGTGGGTGGAGTAGCGGTAATGACAACGAGCAGACCAAGAAGCTGTGCAGTATTATGGGCCCAGTAAACTCAGCTTGATTGAGACAGACAACCAGACTGGAAATGGAAATTGGTACCTGTGACAAACAGTCAGACATGTCCTTCAATCCCTCACCCTTCATCCATGTGGGTTCTGTCTGTGCAACGTTTGCGCAACATCTAACTGGTGTCAGCGGATGGAACAGACATGGTCTGGAATAGACGTTGTTTGAATGGCAGCAACTAACTGCCCTGGTCACCCTCATGTTGCCCTTTGATACCCGTCATTTGTCTGAGGAGGATAAAAGGATCCTCTTTGACCTCCTTGGCTACTTGGATCACAATGGAAGGCACGAGACACATCAGAACGTCTAGAGCGGTACACATGCCCAATGTTCCCCAGTTCACGGCACATTAGCTTTCAATGAACCCTCTGTGGAATCTGGCTGGTAAAGCCTGCCTTCCCAGGACACGTCAGAGCCATGTGTGTCTGTATGTGAATGGTGGAAATGAGTTTGTCCTATACGGGGAAGTGTCTGCTCTGGTGCTCTGCATCTCTGCAGTCATGGTCAGATTAATCTGATGGAATAAAACCTGGCTGGCTGGTGCAGTCAGGCAGGTTTGGATTGTGTGTGTGTGTGTGTGTGTGTGTGTGTGTGTGTGTGTGTGTGTGTGAGAAAGAGAGAAAGAGAGCTCAGGCAGTTACCTAACACACACACACACACACACACACACACACACACACACATACACACACACACACAGCTATAGCAGCAGCAGGAGCACCAGGGAAACTCCCAGAGAGAGCTGTGACATAACTGACTCCCACACGCTGTGAACCAGCCTTCCCCTCCACAGGCAGAGAGGGAGGGATGTAGAGAGGAGGAAAGAGAGAGAGAGAGAGAGAGAGAGAAAGAGAGAGATACTAAGAGGATATGAAAGAAAGAGGGAGAGATAGAGTGAGGAATATACAGAAAAAAAAAAACCCTATAGAAAAAGAGGAGAGAGACAGAAAGAGAGAGAGAGAGAAAGAGAAGAGTGGGGGAGGACATGGAGCTGTCCAGACCTAAAGCCTGCTAAAGCCATGTATAAGTATTCCATATGTATGGAATCTGTGCAAAGATTTATTCATGCTCGACTTCACCTTCCTACTGACAGCGAGGACCTTTAACAAATTCAATACCCCTTCAGTGGCCGGAGGGTGCATCTCTGGTGCAAGTAAACAAACATGGGATTTTGACTAGGAAAAGAGGATTATTACAAGTGTGTGTGTGTGTCTCTGTGTGTGTGTCTGTTGTCTGTGTGTCTGTTGTCTGTGTGCCTGCGTCTGTTCTTCAGACAACGTGTCCTCATCCTTAACCCATGTATTTACAGTCAACTATTTTACCTGCACCTTTGTGTTTTTGTAAACAACCCTGCTTCTCCTAGCATGGCTGGACAGGATTGTGGTGCCCGGCGCAGGTTTAATGGTGTGTGTTATGGCACAGTGGATGAACCTGGCCGAGAGAGAGGTGCCAGGCCACACACAGGTAGGTCACCGTTCCTCTCCCGCGGCCCGCGGAACATTGCAGAGTCATCAGTGTCCCTGCTGCCAGCATGGCGGAAGTCTGGGAGGGAGCCTGGCGTCTGTGCGGCTCGACACACACACATACACACACACACACGCACACACACAAATACGCGCACACACACATACACATAAACACACACCTACAGTATACACACACACACACACACACACACACACACACACACACACACACACACACACACACACACACTCTCTGCTCGCAGGAGCCTTGGCAACTCACACAGAACAGCTCACACAGGTTGGGTATTAAACTAGAGCAGGGCCTCTGGTGCTACTGCTAGCCTTTGGAGAGACACTCTCCATTCTTTATTTACAAAAATACAGCAGATGAAAACAACACGTCTCTCTATGTATTTCGATCCCCTATGCGAGTGAAATATTGAATTGGATTACTGTTGATGCTGAATCTGAACTGCTGAAATAATGAGTTGGGATGAGATCACGAGTTCACTGATCAGCCTAAGACCACAACGCCCCTGTCCATCTGCCCGCACATGAAGTAGGATCAATCATGGATGGCAGCTGTGTTGAGGAGATGGCTGCCCGTGCTAGTGTATGGATTGTGGGAGGCGTGTGGCCCAGGGCTCTGTCTATCGATCGGCCCGACTGGCCCAATCGTTGCGACTCATGAGCAGAGGAGAGTTCGATGGGCTAAATTGACAGACGAGGAACGTCAAAATCAATTCTGATCAGAACTCAGCCTCGCTGAATCTCATTTGTCGCACAATAAGAGCGCAGCGTGCTGGCAGGGCCAATGTGACACACTGCTGAAAACAAGAGCTGCATGTCTACTTAACTAATCCACTAAACGTCAAGAAATACAATAGCCATGGTTATTGCAGATTGATTCTTAGACATTCACACCAGCTTTCCTTTTGTCCTCATCCTGGGTGCCTGTGCAGAATGTACTGTAGGTTTACTACGAATCCTGCAATAGTTTCACATTAAGAAATCAATTGGCTATAGCTGTCATGTTTTCAAACACCCTGTGAAATACTTCAGTTACAGAATGCAGCTCACAACACTGAAATGCTAGGATAGCGCCACATGTTCCATACATTACACAAACAAGTTCCTCTGCAGACCCTGCCCATGCAGCTACTCACTTGGCTAGCTAATACCACTGAGTGACCAGAGGAACCAGGAGGACCATACGGACCATGCTTACAAGGCCCTTAGTGGTCTAGAGGCTCTGGGGTTTAGAGTCCCTAGCCACAGCCAGGCCAAGAACATCTGCTGCAGGGCCCAGCGGAGCTGGATGCCTCTGAAGGCTATCTATCAGTGTGATGGGACCCTGAAGGCCCCCAGCCTGGTGGGGGTTGGGGTTGGTCTGGCCGAGGAGCCTGCTGAGTGCTCCCCCCTGTGCTCAGAGATATAGATAGATAGATGTTCTGTCTGGCGAAAAAACCTCCAGCAGACCCTGCCTGGGCCTTGAACCCAGTGACCTTCCTTCCCAAGGTAGCAGAGACGGTAACGGGTACATCTGCCACCCCGCAGGCCTCTCGACTGCAGCCCCGCAGCTCCACAGAGGCCACGAGAATCCCAGACTCGATGCAGAAGCTTCACCCCCCCCCCACCCCCCCGGGGAGTCCTACTACTACAACCCTTTTAACTTCTCCGCAAGAGTCCCATCTCTGGAGCTTTGTTTTTATAAAGGCACGCTATGAATAGAAAACATGAATAGACAAAAAAAAAGACGGAGAAAACTTGTGAGGCAGTGGGTGTTTTTTTTCTTCCTTTTTTCTTCTCGATCTTTCTTTTTTTGTTGTACATGGGTATGACCTTGGCAGCGCCGTGGTTCAGAAGCTCTCAGTGAGAGAGCGGAGCAGAGAGGAACAGACAGGAGGCTCATATTTCAAGCATAAATGTGTTACTTGCTGAACTCTCAATGAGTCAATTGTTCTCTCTGCCTTAAAGACATGATCCCATTTCAGAATGTTATTTATGTCTACAGTACTATGCTTTCCACCCTCTACTGATTTCTGTGGCATTATTGGCTGAGAATGCCATGCCAGAACATTAGGACATTGTCAAGAAAACATCCACAATATATGAAGAGTATTTTTTAATCTATCTCAACACTGATAATCTTCCTTCAAATGCACATGAAATTTGCCACATATTCCATACAACAATATAAGCGTACTCATAAAATGTGAAAAACCCGCCTCCAGTTGGCTTGATGAGAGAACAATCAACTGCTAGTGAATCTTTGTTTTAATTTCAACAGTTTTCTACTTGTGATGACTCGATGCCCTGCTTAAAATGAAAAAAGAAATCCATTCGGGCTGATCTGCTTGACCAGGCCTATTGCAGCTTTCCGCCCCCCTGATTGCGGAGTCATTGACATATATTTGTATCTGACTATTATCTTGGGTGCTACTATATGCCCATGATTTGGAAGGCAGCCCATGGGTAAGGCGGTAACCCCTCTGACCTAGATAACTATCGTCCAATATCCAAGCTACCTTACCTTTACAAAGAGTCCCTGGTCAACTCTCAGCTAAGAATCTTTTTATCTTCTCATTCTATTCTATATGTCCACCAATCTGGCTTTAGAACTGGACATAGCACAGTCTCAGCTGCTATGCTTGTCTTAGATAATGTGATCGAAAAAAAACATTGTGCTGCCTTATTTATAGACCTCTCGTATTCGATACGGTCGACCATTACCTACTCATTCAGAGGTTGTCTGAAATAGGCCTGGATCAGGCTTTATGTACTGTAGCTGGTTTGACAATTAACAGACAGAATGCAGTGTGTATATCCTGATGGTGTTAAATCAGGTTTTCTGGACATAACAAAGGGTGTCCCACAAGGATCGATTCTTGGTCCGGTTCTTTTTACTACTGTATTTACATTAACATTATTGGGTTATCTGTAAGTAATTGTAACCTGCACTTGTATGCCGATGAGACTGTTGTGTATGCTATTGCCCTCACGATTGACAGTCTGCATTTATTGTCCTACAGAAAGCATTAGTTGTACTGAAATTGGTGATAAATCGCATTATTAAGGCATATCTACATTGGGTGGTGCCCCCATTGTGTACATTGAGTGTGTCCCTGATTCTAAATACCTAGGCATTTGGTTTGACAAAGAGTTGACGTTTAGAAAACATATGGAGGAGCTTGTTAAAAAGCTAAGATTTAAGGTGGGCTTCTTTTATAGGAATAGATCTTGCCTTTCCCTGAACAGAAGAAAGTGGATTGTGCAATCAACCTTAATGCCAGTGCTTGATTATGGTGATATCATCTACCAGAATATAGCAGCCATTACTCTAAAAACCTTTGGATGTCTCCCAGTTTACCTAACCTTGTTAATGAAGTATAAGAACATAAGTTAGCATACTCGTTCTCAGGGTTGGTTAACTCTTGGTTAACGCTTTTTCTGCTTTTAGTTTTGGTGCACCTCACTGCTGGAAAAATCTACAAAGTATGTTACAGATGGTTGTTTGTTCTGGTGCCGCTTGGGCAATTAGAAATATCGATTGAGGACCTCTTTGAAGAAAAATGTGGTTGTTTTTCTTGATTGTGTTTTATAATGTTGTTTTGTATGATAGTTGTATGGTTGTAAATTATGTGTGTGCAGAGCTGTAAGAGACCTTGGTCTCAATGTGAGTCCCTGCCTAAATAAAGGTTAAATAAAAAAGGCCTAATAATCACAATATAATAGTAGCCTACCACAATACCCTATCATGATTTTTCATAGCAGTTAAGGGGGTTAACATTACACTGATATGCATGAAGACAGATTATTTGTGGATAATTTGATGTTGAGTGGTAGGGAATTTAATAAATCTTTCGGATGATGTGTGGTGCCATAATTAATTAATGTTGGAGTTATTGCACTGCTAATGGTTGCCTGTGATAGACCCAAATTGTCGCTATTACACTTCTGATGTTTCCCTCTTGCCAAAAACTGCAAGGATTATTTTAATTTCTCCAGAGAGCGCAGAAAACTTTCCCAAACATGGGAAAGTGACAAAGATGATGCCATCCCTCCTATCCATCCGGTATCTTCAAAGAAGCTCTGTGTTGTCAGATATTTATATTCTATCCTGAAATGTGCGTGGCTACTCATAACGAGTTAGGACACCTCTTGAGGACTCACAGAGTTATGATAACTTTTTTATCTAAAGAATCTTGATAACTTTCTTTTATCCATATGCATAAACGTATGACCAAATGACTGTCACTCTCTGAATATTCAAGCACTTATGAGTTGTTTCCTACTCTGAGAAGCTTGATAACTACTGGCCCTGGTCTCTAACTGGGGAGTGTTTTTTGTGTGACCTGTACCCATGTAGCCTTCCCTGATTCCCCAGTGCTAGTACTGTGAGTGCTGCTCCGCTCGCTACATACGTCTCTCCGGTTCCCACAATCTGTTAAAACAGTTGAAGCGTGCTCCTTACTGGCCCCTCAGTCCCCCATGACGGCCCTCTCCTCCCCCCATCATCCCACCTTCTCCTCCATCCCCCCATCCACCCCTGCCGCCTCCCTGCACAGCTGTCTTGCGTTTGGATTCAGCAAAGAATAAAGCAGGAAGTGGAAATTAAACAAGGGGGGGGAGGCTGAAAAACCTAGTCCTGTAAGTTATCAAAGATGTAGGAACCTGTCTCTGACAGCTCAGTGGAAAAGCCTATTTTCATGGGGGCCAAAACACTCAATCCAAAAAATGAAAATACAGAGAAGGAGCGATCAGTCTTCAGCCTGCACTGGTGTACATTCATTTTCCATTATTTATTTATCTGGGGGGAGTGGTCCAGGATGATTGTATGTAGCCTGGAAGCAGCCCTGTTATTTGTTTAAAGCCCAGAGAGATCTATGCATCATAACGGAGCAGATTAAAGAACAATTACAGCCTAGCAGCAGCTGTCAGATATTACTAGCCCCTGTTCCTCTAGGCATTACCTTCATCTCAATAGTCTGTTCATTGGTTGAGAGTGCAGGTCTTTGGGCCAAGTCTGTCTCATTGTTTAACCCTGGGTCTTAGGTTGACACAAAATGGCCACAGCTGCTTCATGTTCTAACCCTTGCTAGTTGACCCGGAAGATTCTGAGCGGTAGCCTCAATAAGGATTGTAAAAGGCAAGAAGAAAAGCAGCTTCAGTCGTCAATTCTTACCACCTTTGACCAAGGCTACATGGATGTAACTTTTGCGGAAGCGTTCAGGGAAATCACACCCCACAATGCATTGCTCTGAAAAGGAAATATTTTGACAGGATAAAATGCTTTTGTTATGTTCTCTGACACATTTATTAATCCAATTATATGTTCACTGTAACATCACTGTGTTGTTATGAGTAAGTGTGGAGCATGAATAAATCTATAAAAATGTTGCTTCACATAACATCAGAGTGTAGTGTAAGTATAGTCAGATCAATTTCAGCGCTGCTCTTTCCTTGCGACTTTTCTTCCCATCCTTACCTTGAACTTAGTGACGTTTTCAAACAAGGTCAAGGAAAAGTCACAAGGTAAGGAAAACCCAGAGCTGAGGTATAGTGTGGAAAAGAGATGAAAGGAGGGGTTAGGATGCAAATGTGAATATTATAGTGCCCTAAACGATGCTAAATGCTAAAACCCCCTTAAGCTGCTTCCAGCTCCTGCATGCATAGCTCTTCTTTGTGTCCTGTTTATGTAGTTACTTACTCCAATACTGTACATGGTTAAGCACTTTGACTTTAATCCTATAGGATGGACGGTGGAAGACTGAACCGATGTCGAGCTGCCAAATGAGTTATTTGGGATTAGGGCTGCTCTGTGGGGTTGACATAATGTGGGAGTGAGGACATGTTGTTCTGCTCCGCTGGAAGATGGCAGCCACACAAACTCCAACTTGAACATTTAAATCGGACAAAATGTGCCTTTCATCAGTACAAGCTCGATTTTGGTGGAGGCTACACCCCTCAAGAGTCAAAGAGTCGTTATTACCGTAACAGAGAATCAGAGAACTCTCTCCTTCTTTGCATGAACAATGTCAAACGCTTTGACTTGATCTCACTTAACATTTAAGAAAGCATTATGAAACACATGACAGTGATTTATATATCCTTCATATATGTTATATAGCATGAATGCACACAGGCCAAACCTAATTAAGCAGATAAACAGATTACCCTGTAGAGGAGGTCTTCACTTATGAGATAATGACATTATATTATCCTCAAGCATGGAATAAGATGACCACTGTTTCTCTTTGTGATTCCATATATCCTCTGGCCTTTCTTACAAGACTCTGTACACAGTGCGTTATTCTTTACCAAACGATCTTATTTACTTCAGTCATTGGCTTTGGCAGAGTGTCAATTGCAGGAGAGGCTGTCTATTTCAGCGGTGGCTTTAAGTCAATCTTGTTTTCATGAATGTTTTGTCTACTCTTACTCCAGTTAGAAATGTGAATCAGTGTTTTCTTCTTTTAGGGTCAACTAGCGAAACATATGGAGGATGTTTGAAGGGCACTGTTGCCACTGACCCTCTCTTTGCGACCAATGATGCAAGTATAAATATGGACAGGAATGGTGCATGTGTCAGTGTGTTTAGAATTTGACAGCTAATAGAAAGCATGCACATTCAATTGCAGTGACAGCAACACAGGAACCTGCACTGTTGTGCTATAGGCTTTTCCAGGTTAAGGTCACTATAGGCTTCACTCCTCACTAAGATAAAGTAGAAGATCTATCTGGCCATCTTTAAGCAGTGGGCCCACGAGGGGGCTTGAGGGGGCCAAGCATTTCAATTTGAATTTTGTGCCCCTACAGTTTTGTGTCCCAATCTTTTTGATACATTTGAAACGTCTTAAAGTAATTTTATCCGCTCCATAAAGAGTTAACTGTCTCAAGATCCCCACGTTGCTCCTCCTGTCTCCATAAATAACACTAATTTGATTGGCTTAAGCTGGACTCTGGAAAGACACTCATCCGAAGTAGCTGCTTGTCGGGCATTCTGATATGAGTGTGAGCAAGGCGCTGACTGAATGAAAGCCAGGTGCCTGGGCTGAAGGTATTGTCAGGTTGTCAGCAACATAGTTTGAGTAAATAAACCTACCAACCTACCTACCTAAAGAACTAGCCAGCTAACTATAACCTATATATTGTTGTATATGTTTGAGTATAATGGTTTGAATCGTTATTTGCAAAGTTGTTGAAATGCTCTCTCTCTTTGTAAAGAGGCACAGTAGCCTGCTCTCCACTGGCAAGATGCTGTATGTCGTTGTATGATCAATTATCCAACCTGTGCTATGACCAAGCTTTTGTTTTGCTCAAATACAGTGCTGTCAATAAGTATTGGAAAGAGGGAGCATTTTGTCTTCTTTTCTTTTACTTACTCTCCCTATTTCAGGGCTCCAAATGTAATGGAAAAATCATATAATGTCCAAATAAAGTACTCATGTTTAGTATTTGGTTGGCAATCAAATGCATGCAACAACTGCCTGAAGTCTGCGATCCATTGACCCCACCAGATGCAGCTGATGATGAAGCACCATCCAATTAATGTGGAGACATTGCTTGTACTCAAGCAGATAAGATGTTTCTGTACACTTCAGAATACATTCTGCTGCTGTGTCAGCAGTAACATCATCAATTAAGACAAGTTAGCCAGTTCTTGTGGCAGCTATACATGCCAAAATCATAGCACCCCCTCCATCATGTTTCACAGATGAGGTGGTATGCTGTAACTCTTGGGCAGATCCTTTTTTCTCCAAACTTTCCTCTTGCAATCACTCTGGCACATGCTAACATTCGTCTTATCTGTCCACAAGATCATTTTCCAGACCTCTGCAGGCTTTTTAGGTACTTTTTAGCAAACTGTAACCTGACCATTAGTTTTTGGGGATAACTGGTGGTTTGCACCTTGCAGTGAAGCCTCTGTAGTTCGGCTGATGAGGTATTCTGTAGATACCAATTACGGTGAGCATTCTTTGGCCATCCACTGTAGAAGTCTTCCTTGGCCTACCAGCCTGTTTACGATTGCTGAGCTCACCAGTGCTTTCTTTCTTTTTTTAATAATGTTACAAACTGTTGATTTTGGTAAGTCTAAGATTGTGACTATGTTTCTGATATTTTTTTCTGATATTCAGAAGCCTCAACTTTCCTGACTTTCATTGACGTCTCTTTCGGTCCTCATGTTGATAGACACCAATAGCAGACTCCAAAGGCAAATGCAAAGCCTAGAATCAAGACCAGACATTAACAGCTCTCTTATGCCTGCACAAATTATGTGACGGAACACACCTGACTAACCAGAAACACCTGTCAAGCCAATTTTCCAATACTTTTGGTGTCCTGAAATAGGGGGACTATGTATAAAAAGGGTTGTAATTTCTAAATGCTGAAACCAATCTGAAAAAAGAAAACAATAAAAGCTTTAACCTCATAGTAATTGTTTGATTTCAAATCCAAACTGTTGGAGTATAGAGCTGAAAGAAGACAAAATGCTTTCTTCTTTCCAATACTTATGGAGGGCACTATAGTTCCCCCTCAGAAAATTCATGTGCCCCCTTAGTTACTTTCCTCTGGCGCCGGGCCTGTTAAGCAGTAATATTGAAATACTACCTGTGACCCTTGTAACTGCTGGGTATTGGGTATGAAAGGCAGAGTGGCAGTTGGAGATTGATAGGGCACAAGCCTGGGGGTGAACCACTACAACTCAAACAATTGGCTGTTTTTTGGCCCACAGACCCCAGTAACACTAGATGCCCTTTCTGTCTCAGCCAGGGCTGAACTGAGTGAACTCCAAAACCCAGTGAACTTTCAACCCAGCACCCCGTCGGGAATACCACCCATCTCCCTCCTCCAGATGTGGGGCTCAAAGTTCACTGCAAGTGCACAGTGTGTGTGTGTGTGTGTGTGTGTGTGTGTGTGTGTGTGCGCGTGTGTGTTGTGCGTGTGTGTTTGCGATTGTGTGTGCACGCTTGCATGCATGCATGCCTGCGTGTGTTTGCAACACATTCAGAGAGAATGTGCAAGACAGACCATTCACAAAACAAGATCAACTGGATTCTTACAGAGACGGCACAAAAAGCAACAAGGGCTATTTTCATTGTTGTATTGTGAGTACTGAAAATAAGAGAAAAATGTAGTAAAAATGGATGAAGATCTATAGCTGTCCTCAGAGCGGAGTGGAACCACCCCATGACACACTTGACCACGGAGAACCATCACATTGTAGTCAAGAGGTCAAGAGATTATGCATTTTATTTTTTTTCAAGTATTCCTATTTCACATTCCAGGAATTTCAAGGTTAACCACACTCCAAATGAAAATGGGCTGAAAAAGGGCTGTGCACCTCTATCTCTCTCGGTCACCCTCATCTCACTCAGCGCACCTCAATAACAGACATCCGACATGACACTGTCCAATTGTCCACTCAGGCTCCAACGTAGAGATACGTGAGAGCCATCCGCTCAGAAGAGCGCACAGTCGGATCGCCGCTCACTCCTGGTCAACTGGTGAAACCAGACGTCGCTGAGCAGCAGTACGGGCCCACACAAAGATGTCGCTACACTGTAGGCCACAGTGTCCTTTTCCTTAGCAATACGTTCACCGTACAGTTCTGCATTATGCTCAACGATTGCCTTGCTTTTATGTTGAAGGGGCGATATTTTAACAGCGTAAAAACCAATCTTAGCGCAATCGCGGGAGCTGGCGGCGGCGGTGCCGGCAGTGTATCTGAAATATTATTGCTACTTTCAAGGCCAACATTTTTCAACGCAACTGATGGCACTCGGCCTGCTCGTTGTCATGAATTCGCCTCTCTTAGCGCTGCTCCACCCACCTGAGCAGACGAGACAGCGTTCCAGCATCATCATCAATACGCCCTGCGTCCCTTAGTCACTCTCTGTGCCGACAGTATGTTTTGAAAAAAAAAGAAGCACTTTACCTCTCGAAAAAAATCCAATCAAATAACAGATACAAGGGGTTATTCACAATCCAGACGTATGAAGTCGGGTTATCCATCTTAACAATGAACATCTGTGTAAGAGGCCAGAATAATCTCGGTCTAGTGTCCCCCCTCTCTTCTCCTCCCCACACTTAAGTCCCCCATTCCATCAATACTGCCCGGCTGACTGACTGACTGACTGACTGACCTCCAGTCATTATTAAACAGCCATTATCTCACCACAAGGTCACAGTCATGCCACAGGGCCTGCTATATGTTGTCCCCCTATTCTCCTCTGACAGAGCCATATATGTTACAGCCAGGGACCGTATTACATTTGTCTTTCTGCTCTAGAATCTCCATTCAATCTGTTCCAATTTCCCTGACATACCGCAGAGTGTACGGTACTACATATCTCGTTTAATCTCTCACATGCCTACACAAATACCGTATGTAAATATGGATGGGGTTATGGCCAAGCCAAGGATGAGTTTATGAGTGCTGAATGGAATGCATTAGGACAAACTTAGGGGATAAAATGTCCTGACTGATATCTGCGTGCCATGGATTTTGGCATCAGTTTGAGTAATACATAAAGAAGATATTGCAGAAATAAACATCCCCAAAAATGTACGGCTGCGCTTACGCTCTCTCTCTCTTTCTCGTTCTCTCATCGACACACACGCGCGCACACACACACGCACGCACGCACACGCACACACATACATACACACACACACACACACACACACACACACGCAACAATCACATGACGATGAGGTCCGAGCCATCCAAATCACATTAAAAAGTCCTGTTGGGTTAATGAGATAGTTTGGCCTAAGCATGAACGCGTTAAAAGGCTTTCATAGGGGCGATATGCCAAACCGCCGGCTTAAACAGCCTTTAGCACAATAAACCGGATTGAGATCAGATAACCCACATTAACAGCCGCCCAGATAGAGCGTTTTAGCCCAACAACAGAGTAATAAGTATCTTTACAACCAGCCTATTAAATGCCATCTGGTCTCCTGTTGACCGCGGTCGGCCGAGGTTGACCGCGGTTGACCGCAGGAAGCGACCGTGTCATTTCACGATGACCAAGAGATCCTAATGTGTTGTAGTTCACACACTGTGGTCAACGGTCACGTGAAACAGAGCGTCCTTCGGGCATAGCTTTCTGAGACGGATACTCCAAACTTGACATTTCTCGAAATCCCCCACCCCCACCCCACCCCCCACCCACACCCCCCTGAAGTCTCTGTGTTATGTTAAAGCATACCATCGATAATGGAGTCACTAAGGGGAAGATGATGTCTTTATATGGTCACACAGAGGGGAGTTGTCAGTCAGATTGAGTCCCGGCGTCCACTCTGTGACTATACGAAGGCCAGTGAACAGATAGCTCTCTCAGACGGGGAAGGAGAGGGGAACAATGTGCGTATTTAGTCCTCTGCCTCTGCCTCCTCCTCATTGCTCTAGTATGTCCTACACACACTCTTCTTTCTGATGTGGAGTGGCGTGGGCATTGGGAGGATAGAGGAGGCTACATACACTGCTGGTGACACTATAGAGAAATGGTGGAAAACAACATCACTGATGTAGAGTGGACTGCCTGGCTGACGGGGGCCTTAGCTGACAGCCTGTACTCTCCCCTCCCTGCTTCGACCCCAGGAGAATGGAAGGAGGGGAGGGGTTTGGGGGTGTGGTGGTACAGGGGGTGGAGTCATGTGAAATGTGGTGACAGAGTCTGAGAGAGGAGTCCAAGCGCTGCTCTTTCCACTGCTGGCAGAGTATGACTTGGAACTGGGAAGCTAAATATGGAGATCATTGTCAATCTCAAAATTCAAGTATTTTCAATAAAAAATTACCCCCCCCCCCCCCCAAATATTGTTGTTGGAAGGAAATATTGGTATCATCATGGAAGATTGAAGAGTGTCTGTGGGTGTGTGTGTGTGTTTGTGTGTGTGTGTGGGTGTGGGTGTGTGTGTGCGTGCATGTTCGTTTTGTATGCAAGTGTGTGTAGGAGGATGACTGCAGCTGAGGGGGCCTCTTAAGGGTTAACCCACTTTTTACAGACACCCCATCGCTACTGCCTTCCACCCCCCCCCCAAAAAAAAAAACATGGTTCTGCAGCTTAGCTTCCCTAATCCATGTCTGCATCACCCCCCCCCCACCACCACCACTCCACTCCACCCCACCCCCCCCCAAAAAAGTACAGCCTAAAAAAAATCACTCTTCAGGTTCCTCTCGCACTCACTCCCTGCCAGGTGTTGGAGGTATGGGGGGGTGGGGGGGGGCACTGAGCTGTTGGGACGAGAGAGAGAGAGAGAGAGAGAGAGTGGTTGGGCTACGGGGATGGAGAACATCTGCTGAACAGATAGAGAAGATGCTTTACTCATTTTCTCATGAGCCCCTCCACGAAACAGAACAAGGCCAGGCACAGTTCATCTCCCATCCCTTTTCTCTTCTCTTCTCTTCTCTTTCTCCCTCTCTCTCTCATTCCATGGCCGGTGTTTGTCTAAAGCGGGGGGGGGGGGGGCAGCCCCAAACACTGGGGGACAAGGGAGCACAAAGAGGAAGTCAGCCTGGAGGTCTGGTGTTTGATCTAAGTCCTCCTCAATAAGCCCCCACATTTGTACCAAAAAAAAAAAAAAAGTTATTTTCAAACGACTTTCATTTCAGTTATGTCAATAATGATCCCCCAACCCCCACCCCCGCCCCCGCCCCCGCCCCTCGATTTCTTAGAGAGGAGGAAGGAAAGTTGAGAGTATTAGATTCTCCGAAAAGGATAATGACTTTGCTGGGTATTAATACTAAGGAGAGAGCGGTGTGTTGTAATATGAAAGGGCCGACGAGGACTTTTTTTTTCACATCAAAACCGATACTCCATGATGACAAGAAAGCGCCCGCCACATGGAGCGAAGGGGAAAAGGCACCGCTCTTTGATTTTCTCTCCCCTCCTCCGTGTTACAGTCCAGCAACCACATTGTTATTCCCGAGTTGTCCCTATTGCTAATGAGATTTCCAGTCTGGATATCCCCAAAAAAATCCAGTGTTTTTCTTGTTCTCTCTTATGAAACCTAACACCTTTTTCCCTCTCTTTTCCGAAAGAAGGAAGTGTGATCCTCAAGTGGTGGCCAAGAGTCCAGAGATCTCCCCGATCCCGTTACTGCTACGCCCCCACACTGAGCGTTGAGAAGGAAGAAATGGTCTTTTCTCATGTATGAAATATGTATGATCTCGGCGGCCCCCATACGAACATGCTGTACAGTGTGTTATCCTCTGTGTTGTCTCATTGTTGTATATACGTCGTTGACTATGGAGATCCCCACCATGCTGGAAACCAACCCCCTCACGCCAACCTTGTTTGTGTTGTGTTAAAAGGAACTCGTAGCTTGTGTCTTGTATAACGTACAGAGGTAGCTAGGGTTTGAGGTGTTGATCATTGATTGTGAAGCCTACACACACAACCGCTGCTCTTGACAAGAGATATCACTGAGATGACGTGGGAGATAGATGTACAGTATCTGAGACAATAAGTAAGGTTGGAGACTGTATATTTCCCCAGAAAACCACAGAGGAGCGCAGTAGGAGGAAGTTAGCCGTAAACGAGCCTGGTTGACAAAAAAAAAAAAATGATATGCTGAAATCTGTTTTAGAAAAACTGCTCTGACGAAATCTGGGCTGACCTCCTGGCCTTTCCCACAGCCATAAAAAACCTCCAGATTCTGAAGGCCAGAGAGGGCCACGGTGGTGGGCAGAGAGAATGCTCTCTCTCTCTCTCTCTCTCTGGCGTTCTTCTATCTGTGTGTGTGTCTCTCTCTCTGTATCAATCACTCCCCCTTCTCTCTCTCTCTCTCTCTCTTTCCATTTCTGTCTCTCTTGTACAGTATTTGTTCTCTCCTCCCTGTCTCTCTCTCTATAGAGCTATTATCTCTCTCTTGTGCTCTCTTTTTTCCTCTCTCTCACATACACACACACACACACACACTCCTTCTCCCCCTTGTTTTCCTGCTACACCTCCCTCTTTCTCTCTTTCTTCAGCTCCACCACGACCAAAACCCCCAAAAAACAACATTGTGCCTAGCGCCACCGCAAGAAGTACACCCCCCCCCCCCCCCCCCCCCACACACACACACACACACGCACACACACCACCACACAGCATGAACTCATGCCACATCACCGTGATAACATAGGTCACGCCGGTTTTCAGTTCACCAGAGTAACCTGGTTGTCTATCGTCAGGTGCTGGGATCTGGGTGTCTGAGTGTCATTCCTGGAAGTAAGCGCGCATACAGGCTGAGCGAGCAGCCCACTGTTACAGACCCGTATTAGAGCCCCAGCTCACATTGTGCTTGTGCTGCTGCTGCTTCTGCTGCTGCTGCTGCTGCTGCTGCTGCTACATCATCTCACCACAGAACACTCGTGACCAGCCAAGGAGAAGTCAGATGCTCTACGGCACGCGAAAATGAAGCTTGTTGTTCTTGTTCTTGCCATTTGTTGCGGAGAGAGAAATACAGAGAAAAAAGACAAGAGTAAGAAAGGAGGGAGGGAGGGAGGGAGGGAGGGAGGAAGAGGAAGAGAGAGAGAGAGAGAGAGGGGGGGGGGGGGTTGGTTGCATTGGCAAAGCTCTATGAAACTCCACGTCTCACGTACAGACAACTTTGTATCTTTCGCGTGTGAATGTGTTTTTCAAAGCAGTGCCGTGCCGTCCCTTTAAGGCACAGAATGTATTATTTGCATGACTATAGGTCTACTTTGCAGTAAGTGTCAATGTCAGTAAGTGTCAAGTGTGTTTGGTAGGGTTACACAGTTAAGTTGTGAGGTTTGCAGAGAGAGTCACTTGGAGTGTCAGAAATCTGTACTGCTAGCTGTTTCATGCCATTTACGGTTAATCTATTCATGGGTTGGCCTCTTATCTTCTCACCTCAAACACAGATTGTGGTCAAACGAGATCTTGCCTGATGACACAGAAAGAGCTTCCTGTCTCTGTGGGAAGGTGATGAGCAAGCGAGAGAGAATGTGTGTGTGTGTGCGTGTGCGTGTGAGTGTGTGCGCATGTGAATCCGTGAGCGGGTGTGTGTGGTTGATTCTGTATCAATGTATGAACTATTGAAAGATCATGATGGAATGAGGACAAACCAATAAATCAAGGGAACATTTTGTGCTGCAACCCCCCAAAAAAAAAATGTCATGACACATTACCCCAAACCAAACATCTTGGTCACTGTGACTAGGCCGTCTCTACTGTATATCTGCTCCATTCCACTCCACTCTCCCCCTCCCCCTCTCTGATTTAATATCAATGCAGGGCAGCTTTTCACAGATTTTGTCCCCCCCCCCCCCCCCCCCCTCCCCTCCAAAAGTCTAAAGTCCAAAAGCTGTTGCAGATGTACAACACGGGGAAGGCTGTTGTGGGTTGTATAATACGCCGTGCATGTTTAATCTGTGCTGAAAGGCTTAGTATCACACCAGCCTAGCCTAGCCCCCGCCATGGTAGCTAGCTAGCTAGCTAGCGACCGACTGGGCCAGTGTGTGGGAAGCTGTCCTCCTATCACAGACTGATTAATTATCTGACCCGCTCTATTGGCACAAGCTAAGGGGAGATCCAATAACAATGGCGGCAGGGCTAAGAGCATTTCCTCCCGAATTGCGGCCGGAGAGAGAGAGAGAGAGAGAGAGAGAGAGAGAGAGAGAGAGAGAGAGAGAGAGTGGAACAACTAGGTCTGATCTGAAAGGCTCGACACAGCAGCGTAGGAGCGGTCCGAAAAATGGATAACATATACAAGAAAATATCGAAGAATGTATGAAGTCGAAATAAAATAACTACAACTGCCACCTATATAACATGACGTATACACTGTAAATGTGTGTGTGTGTGTGTGTGTGTTATGCTCCCCTGACAGCTGCTTGAACGTGCACACTTCCTTTACCGTGCATAGTGGGTGTGGTGCTGTTGTGTGTTACTCCCACACTCATCTATGTCTGTCTCTCTCTCTCTCTCTCTCTGTCTCTCTCTCTCTCTCTCTCTCTCAGTATGTCTTGGGAGACAATCATTTCCAGATTTTATAATCAATTCTCAATGAGGATTTTTTAAACATGATCAAAAAGGGTTTTCAATGTCCTTCCGGATCTGACTAAAGGGTCGTGGAACCGACCCGATCTCGGTTGCACCGAATGCTTGGTTGATTACGATTTCCTCCCCTCCCCTCCCCTGTGTCACCGAGAACCACGGCTGTCACTGCGGTGAATCAAGTCAGCTGAGGTAAAGTCAGGCCAGACGAGTCGGACCAGTGTGGGCCTCGTCAGGAATGGTGTTGAGTGCCAGACAGGCTCCAGGTTAATGACAGCCCTGTCTGTCTGTCTGTCTGTCTGTCTGTCTGTCTGTCTGTCTGTCTGTCTGTCTCCTGGCTGGGGGGTGACGTCATCACAGCGTGACTCATGTGCCAACCGCTTCCAGTGACATGGTGCCACACTACAGTGTGTTCCCAGGGATACTGTGTGTGTGTGGTGTGTGTGTGAGTGTGTGTGTGTGTCAATGTGCGCGCACATGTGTGTATGTATGTGCGTGCGTGTACATGCGCGCCTGTGTGTGTGTGTGTGTGTAGCCACCCAAACTCAGCTGGGAGAACTGGGGGGGGGGGGGGGTCTTTCTTTGTGCAGATTGTGTAAGTGGTGGAGAGATGGGAGGACAGTGATTAGAAAGCCTCAGGCCCTGGGGAAGTGACTGATAAGAGGGGTGGGGGGGTGGAGGTGGGGGGGGGGGGGGGGGTCTTAGGCTGGTAGGGTCATTCGTGTCTTAAACACAGGGTCCAGGACACAGGGGAGAACAGGGCCAGACTGAAAGGGTCCCACGCCCAACAATAGACCACTGGAGAGGTTCAGGGGGTTGATGCCGTACCCCTCGCTGCTGCGGAGGAGTGGACATGAAGGCCTAAGAGAGGTCATGTGACTGTTGGAGATGTAGAGTGAGGGTGTTCAGGCAGTGATTTGGAGCTCTTTAAAAGAACATGACTGCCAGCCTGTCTGTCTGTGTGTGTGTGTGTGTGTGTGTGTGTGTGTGTGTCTGTGTGTATGTGTGTGTGTGTGGGCGGGCCTGACTGACTGTCAGTCCCAGAACAATAGTGAGCTCTTAGGTGATCAGCTCTGCTCTGAGGGTTGTGCCCACCTTCCTCTCTCCCTGCCTTCCTGTCTGCCTGCCTCTCTGCCTGTCTATCTGCTTGCCTGCCTGTCTGTCTCTCTGTCTGCCTCTCTGTCTGTCTCTCTGCCTGTCTCTCTGCCTGCCTGCCTCTCTGTCTCTCTGCCTGCCTGCTTGTCTCTCTGCCTGCCTGCCTCTCTGCCTCTCTGTCTCTCTGCCTGTCTCTCTGTCTGCCTGCCTGTCTCTCTGCCTGCCTGCCTCTCTGTCTCTCTGCCTGTCTCTCTGCCTGCCTGCTTGTCTGCCACAGAGAGACCAACGGTGACGTCATCTCCCAGGAGCCTCAGCTCCGCCTCGCTCGTTAACCCAGCCCAGGCTCTCTGGGGGATCCAGAGGAAGAGTCTAAAGAGTCTATCTCCTGTCTGGCTGTGTGTGTGTGTGTGTGTGTGTGTGTGTGTGTGTGTGTTCACAGAGACATACACACACAGACGTTAACACATGCGCAAGTGTATACAGGCGCACGCAGACGCAGACGCAGACGCACACACACACACACACACACACACACACACACACGCACACACACACACACAAGGGGGCCACAGAGCGGACTCATTTATCCCAAAACCCAAGCCCTATTACTCCTCAGAATGCTCTTGGATCGGGAACCAGTGGAGGTAGAATCTGTTGACGGGCTCGTTGTAATCATTGTAATGGAATGAGGAATGGTATCAAACGTGTGATACCCCCAGACTACCCCCAACCCCCCCCCCCCCCCCCCCCCCCCCACGGGCCCTCCTCCTCCTCCCTTTCCCCAGTTGGGAGTAGAGAGGAAGAACAGAGCGCTCAGAGGCTTTTTATCCCCCGCCCGTCCCCCCCCCCCCTCTCTCTCTCTCTCTGGGGGTGTCCTCCACCCCTTAAAGAGGAGTCAGTCACATGACACGCCTCTGACCTGAATCCTGGCCTTGTGGCCCTCAAAAGGTGGAGGGAGGGGGTGTTGTAGGGGGGGGGGGGGGGGGGGGGTAGGGGATGGATGGGGGTTACGAGGGGGGGGGGGGGGGGGTCTGCTACTATCTCCTCTCAACCTCTGGTGCCATCTGCCAGTGACTTTGCAAAAATGCTAATCAAGCTAGCCTCCCCCACGGTGCACGGCACAGCGGAGCAGCCGGCACTCTCCTCCTCCTCCTCCTCCTCCTCCTCCATCGGGGCGCACAGCCCTTCTTTACCAGAAAATAGGTCAGACGCACCATGAGCGCACCATAGTGTGTGTCTCCCCGGCAAAGCAGGCAGGCAGGCAGGCATTACTGCTTTGTGTGATGGGGAGGGGGGGGGGGGGGGGGGATGAGGATGAGTGGGTGTAGGGGGTGGTGGTGGTGGTGGTGGGGGCCTAGTGAGCATGCAGAGTGCTGTAAAAAAAAAAAAATCTGAGAGAGGGAGAGGGAGGGAGGGAGGGAGGGAGGAAGGGAGGGATGGGGCATAAGAGAGAGAGAGAGAAGAGGAGAAGGGAGTCGGGGGAACGTTTAAAAAGAGCCCTGGCAGTGAAACAAAGGCTTTCGCTTTGACTTTGTCATTCAGCGTGCCAGCCTAGCGCTGTGCCAGTGTGCCAGCCTGCTATGCCCGCCAGCCAGCCAGTCACAGCCAGCCAGTCACAGTGGCACGGTAGGTGCTGCTCCTCTCCCCGCTACAACACAACGCTTCCCGCCCAAGAGTCACCAGGCCATAGCCACACACACACACACACACACACACACAAACACAAACTCATACCTCCCGAAAAAATTCACTGCGCCACTACCATAACACATCCGCAGCACAAAACACAAATCCTTAACATTCCTCTTCTCTCCTCCTCCTCCTCCTCCTCTTTTTCTCCGCCTCTCCTCATCTCATCCATAACCAATTCTTTCTTATCGGATGCTAAAAAAAGATCAAAGCCCCCCCAGCTGGGGAGGGGAGTGTTAATGAGAGGCAGAGAGAGAGAGAGAGAGAGAGGGAGAGAGAGAGAGAGAGAGAGAGAGAGAGAGGGAGAGAGAGAGGCAGCTGATGCAACGCGCCGGCAAGGCTGGTGCAATCCAGCCAGCTGAGTTCTATTTCTCGCAGGATGACTCGTATGAATTATGCATCCCCTCGGAGCTAAAGCTCCCCTCTCTCCCTCTCCCTCTCTCTCTCTCTCTTTCTTTCTCTTTCCCTCTTTCCCTCTGCAGTTCCACCCAGTCTCTGTGCACTGGATGAGCATTAACATGTAATCGGAGCGGTTCCACCCCCCCCACCCCCCCCCCACCACCCCCCCTCCCTGCCCCTAACACATGTGAAGCTCGATATGGGACAAGAGACATGCAGAGTGGTGTGGTGTATTGTACTGTGTGCTTTGAGAATGCCATTGTGCGCTGTGACCTACCGAGAATGAATGTTATACTGTAGGAGGGGGGGGGGTTTAAACACACACACACACACACAGACACAGACACACACACGCACACACACACACACACCATACACACACCACAGACACAGACACAGACACAGACACAGACACACACACACATCACAGACACAGACACAGACACACACACACATCTTTGGGGCATGACAGTATGTATCACTGGTGCCAGTTGTGGTTAGTTGTTTCAACGTCACAATTGCATTAGAGACTGGTACAGTGGCTGCTGATCCTCCACACACACCACACACACACAGCAGTAAAACTGCAGCCAGTGGAAAACGTTCATATCAGTGTGTTTATACGATGTGGATCTGCATCCACTCCTGAAACCCAGAGAGTCATCTACCTGTGTCTGACTCTGAGCGGATCCATCCAGGATCCAGAAGAATACACCGCCAACCACTCAATGTATTCTACAACGAATCGAAGGGGAGAACAGTGTGAGAGGAGCTGAATTAATTTGAAATTATACACACAACTCAACCGGGGGCAAACCCTCTCAGGACAACACACTAACCTGCTGCTGCCAAGCATTTCAAAAACAATAAACCCACCCGCAAGAACCGGAATCGAGATGATGCAATCAGCTACAATAGTGTCCTAAAACCTCTTTCTTTTTCCCTCCCTCTCTCTCCCTCTCTCTCTCTCTCTCTCTCTCTCTCTCCCTCTCATTTCTCTAGATGGATTTGGCCTCTCTTCAAGGCAGTGTGTGAAATCTGCTCAGTGGGCTGTTGATAATTCAGCATTCTGGGGTTTCTGTGGCCCAGTGTGTTGATGGTGCTAGCACGCACGAGGAGAGGAGAGGAGAGGAGAGA
>NC_139670.1:15944644-16019644 GCF_951799395.1 Argentina silus | reverse complement strand
CCCTGTGCTGTGGCTTACCTAAATTGTGCTTAAATGCAAACAGTTCTTGAACAAGTAACTTGATAAGTTGAATTGAGTCCATTAAGTGCAATGATAAAAGCTTTTGAATGTATAACCTTCTCTTTGCAGGGTCTCTCATTTGAAGAGGAATCAATTACACACTGTTGATCAGGTTGTCATGACAAACTGAGCGAATGGAGAGGAACAAAACTGCTCAGGAATGTGACCCTGAGGCCTGGGGAGACTAAAAAATAAATCTACAAAGTTGAATGTCTGAGAGTCAATGGGAAAACATCATCCCAGTCACTGTATAAAATGTGTCTGTATACAACCGAGTGGCCAGAAGGAATCCATTAATGAAAACATCTCTTTCAAATCCATAATTGTTTACAACAATGAATTCGATGATGCAGCAAAAAAAATGTCTGGAAATGTCTTCCTTTGGTTTTACTAAACATATTAAGATTACGATTAGTGGTAGCTGCATCGTGTTATGGGTACCCAGTCAGCAAAAAAAATGACAGGTCTGGCCCTGTTCTACTCAAATTGTGGTCAAGGTCTGGCAACTGTACTGCAACCGGATCGGCCCACTTATGGTTGTATTGTGGCCATGATTTGGCTTACTTATGGCAATCATAACAGGCCCATTTGTAGATGTTGAGATGTCCTGTTGAGTGTGCTGAGATCCAGCCGTATGTGTGGTAACCAGATCATTATTGCATTGTCAGAGATGTCACATGTGTATGGTAAGTTCTGTTCCTTTATTCCAAGTGGGAAGCTTGAACATTTCACTTTAATTGGGTTCACATTTTTGACAAGCTACCCAATTAAAGGACTTTCATGATAACCAGGTGATTCCTTACCCTGAACGTACCAGGGCCATAGTCCTCATACCAGAGCTGGCCCTGTCACCCAGGGCTGGCCCCCCACAATAGGACCAGATCTGGCCCATACAATACTTGCAGTTATCCAGCACTCAGACATATGTGCCACCACAATACCAGATTTGGCCCACAATTGTCTGCTGACTGGGTTTGCTTGTGGCCGGCAGGGACTGGGGAGTTTTTCAGGACTTAGTTGGTAGTGACAGTCTAATCAACACAGATTGTAATTGATTCCTATTCAAATCAAGGAGCCTACAAAGACAAAGATATTTATTCAGAATTCACATGAACTATTTATCCTTTCACTCAGATAGACTCAATTCAACTTATGAAGTAAATGATTGTATTTGAGTTCATTTTAGGAGAACCACATCAAAGGGGTGTAGACAGGTCTTCTCTGTTTTTCATTTTTTATAATTTTTTCCTTTTTTTCCCCACTTTGAAAGTGTCCAGTAGGCTCTGTAGTGTAGATCAGTATATTATAGGAAGCGGCAATGCCCTTGGTGGGTCTTAAACCCAGGTCACCATGACCCCAAAGCGAGCATGCTAGCCTCTGGTCAAAAGAATCAAGTCCATTGAGGGAGACTGTAGCAGGCTTACAAAGACTAGGTTGATAAGCTAACAGGGTCATATTATATATTGCTATAATGAAGTTAGATACAAGTAAAGATAAAAAGAACTTCGCTTTGACAGGCTGGAGATGGAAATAACTAAGACATTTTAACGAGAGCCGAAAATCACCCATGGCATCGGGAATGTTCACATAATCTGACAGCGGAATTCTTTGATGGGATTGTAAAGGAAAAAAAAAAAAGAGACGGTTTCTTATCTAGGGCCCTGATGTTTTATTAACAATCGCATGCCAATACCAAACGCGGGGATCAAAACTGCTGGCACCTCCGACAAGACACGGCCATGGCTTTTTAATGAAGCCGAGACTACCCAGAAGCCCTTTCTGCATAAATGTAACATGACCGGCTTGATTCGTGAAGCAGATGTTTCAGTCGGCCTGCAAGGACTGTTGGTGTGTCGTTGTTGTTGTGTGTTGTTGTGTGTTGTTGTTGTTGTGTGTTTAATAATGGCACCACACAACGGCTCGGAGCGCTGTCTTCTGCCGCGGATCCGTCTCCGTCTCCGTCTTTGTGGTGACATCATGCGCTGTGACAAGGAACGGGGGGGGGGGGGGGGGGGGGGGGGACAGCGAGGCCCGTGTCCTAATAGCTCCCAGACAGAGGAGCCTGGCTTCTATCGGGGGGCTCTGACCCAAGCAACATGCTCTGGTCTGATTTATGAGAGCCGTAGCTCG
Organism: Argentina silus; assembly: GCF_951799395.1. Taxonomy (NCBI): domain Eukaryota; kingdom Metazoa; phylum Chordata; class Actinopteri; order Argentiniformes; family Argentinidae; genus Argentina; species Argentina silus. The sequence goes on along the minus strand of NC_139670.1, from coordinate 16,017,454 downwards.
TGAAGTTATCTCTCTAATGACATTGTCTTAAAGCCATATTTAAACTGATTGTGGAGAATCATGGTTTATTGCGACCGGGAAACATGTCCTGAGGCTGACCTGCCGGAGTAACTACTGAGTGTCTTGCAAGGTCGGTCGTTTAATTCCCGGTTCGTTTCACAGGTGGACAGGACGGGATGAGACGAGTGTGTGCACGCACGCACGCACGCACACACACACACATACACACACACACACACACACACACACACACACATACACGCCAGGACACACACACACAAACCCACACACACACACACACACACACACACACACACACACACACACACACACACACACACACACACACACACACAGGCAAATTAGGACACCAACACAAAAAAAAACCCAGACACACACACACACACACACACACACACACACAGCTGGAGATGTTATTTGTTTGGACTTGGGGATGTTCATAATGGGGACAATGTGATTCCAGTTTAGGGACAGTGACATCCCAGTCAACAGAGAAATGAGGTCCCAGATCTGGCCCGTGTCTGTTTTCTACTGGCATCCGGATGTGGCCCAGGTACAACTTTGTTCCCCGGGCCAGAAATGGGCCGGCTCTGGCTGCCATTCCTGAGCCTTATCTTTGCCGTGAAAAGGCCAGACCTTGGCCAGCATGCGAATGTGGCCCAGGTCCGAACCACACTCAGACCAAAAGACGGCCCAGTAGCTACAGGAACGTATCAGGGCCACATTCCTCATGCCAGAGCTGGCCCAAAGCAAATTGCCAACTCTCAGCCAGGGCTGGGCCTCCACATTTGGACCAGACCTGGCCCATGTAATACTTGCCATTTCCAGCACCATATGTGCCACCACGAGACCAGATCTGGCCCACAACTGTCTGCTGACTGGGATGTGTGTGACTAGTCAGGTTAGCTGCATTCTCTTTGACATCAACGGACTCTTCTCAGTTGGCTTTTGAGGAGAAAGGCCATGCTGCTATCCCCTTGGTCCCAGTACATGTGACAAACACACTTTGAAACCTGAAACAAAGATCGGCGTCATTGATCGTGTAGGAGAGGAAGGAGAGACGTAGAGAGAAAGAGACCAGACTGTGTGAGAGAGAAAGAGAAAGAGAGAAAGAGAGGGAACAAGGCGTGGGCGAGATGCTGGCACTGACATTCCTTTCTGAGTCAGAAAGTCAGAGCGAAAGGTCAAAAAGTTCAACCAGTGGAACAAGCTCCTTTCAATTTAGGCTGGCACCAAATCATGCATTATGTGCAAATTGCATGAGTTAACGACAGATTTCACATTTCACTCAACTGTGTGTGTGGTGTGTGTGTGTGTGTGTGTGTGTGTGTGTGTGTGTGTGTGTGTGTGTGTGTGTACAGTGACCGCTGTAGAGAGAGAGAGGGAGAGAGAGGGACAGAAAATAAAAAAAATGGATAGAGCGAGAGAGAGGGAGGGACAGAGAAGAAAGATGGAGGGAGAGACAGACAGAGAAAACGAAAGAAAGAAAGAAAGAAAGAAAGAAAGAAAGAAAGAAAGAAAGAGAGAGAGCGAGCCTCTCTCTCTCTCTCCCTCGACCTCCACAGCCATTCTCACACTGCCTCAGCATTCAAAGGCTTTCAGAGCCCAGTCAGAAGACGACGAAGACGAAGAAGAAGAAGCCTCTGTTCTGTGTGAGTGGGCACCCTACCCTCTACCCCCCTCCCCCCCCCCCCCCCCCCTCCCCCCTCCCCCCTCCCCCCCCCGACTTACTTCAGCTACAAGCAAAATACATTACACAAATGAAAATGAAGATTGAAGGCGAGCGGCGCTGGAGAAGGACGGCGTGGAGCGGTCCACCCCGGTGGAGGACCCGTGTAGAATGCAACATTTAACAGCCTCTCTAATTACGATGTTGCCTTCAGAACACTGGGGAGGATGAGAGGTGACAGGTGGGAGAGGCACTTTCAAAGAGCATCTCTCTCTCTCTCTCTCTCTCTCTCTCTCCCCCTCTTGTAGTCTTGCTTTTCTCCTAAACACACGCACGCACGCACGCACACACACACACACACACACACACACACACACGCTGATGAAGAGCGCACACCCTGCAGGTCAGAGAGAAGATGCTAACGAAGGCTGGTGTGTGTGTGTGTGTGTGTGTGTGTGTGTGTGTGTGTGTGTGTGTGTGTGTGTGTGTGTTTGTGCGTGTGCGCGTGCGCGTGCGTGCATGCATGCGAGCAGGGCTCCCCTCTGTGTTAAAATCATGAGGATGATTACTGTATCAATGGTCTGGGCCACAGTCGCCCTCGCAGAGCTAATCAAAACACGTAGGATTACTAGAAAGGCTAGTGTGCAAGGAAGAGTTTCTTCTGAAACATCCACACCGTTCTGTTGGGTGTTCAATAGCTCCCTTAAGTCTATGATCCAGTGGGCGGCCATTAGCTTGCTACTAGGAAAGTTCCAAGCTTGCGGAACAGCGGCGGTCAATTAGGCTGCAATTCCGACACATGCCTTCCAGAGAGGACGGAGGGCGCGGGGGAAAGATTGACAGCGTGTGAGAGAGACAGAGAGAGAGACAGAGAGAGAGAGAGAGAGAGAGAGAGAGAGAGAGAGAGAGAGAGAGAGAGAGACAGAGAGAGAGAGAGGGAGAGAGACAGAGAGAGAGAGAGAGTGAGTGCTTGTGTGTGTGAGAGAGAGAGAGAGAGAGAGAGAGACAGAGAGAGAGAGAGAGAGAGAGAGAGAGAGAGAGAGAGAGAGAGAGAGAGAAGGAGTGGAGTCAGACAGGGATGGGAGCGCTGACCTGAATTGCGTTTCTTGTCGTCGACGGCGACGAAGCGGATGCAGGGGTTGTTGGAGATGTACTTGGCGGCCCAGGGGACGTGGATGCGCGCCAGGGGCTCGTAGAAGAGGCCCAGGGCGTAGCGGGACGAGTAGCTCACCGCCTCCAACGCCCGCCTCTGACTCTCCTCCATCACTGTGGGGGGGGAAAAGGAGCACCGTGTGAGGGGCATGGTCTGCCAGGGCTAGCGTCAGGTCAGCCAGGTGGTCCCAGACCTGTGGGCTTTAGAAGTTAACTCTCCTGTCGTGGTCATGACAAAATGGCTAAATAAAACAGTACAGACCAGGACCAGGTTAGCCTACACACATTCACAAGCTAGGCTAATTAGCGGTGTCGTCGTTAGCGAATGTTACCGTCACAGTTGCTGCTGGAGGCGCTGCCTGGCCGACAGTTACCAGTACTCACTCACTCCCTTTGGCACACTGAGAAGCATCATTTAAAGGATTTCACCAAAAGCAGGCCTCCGATGGTAATGTGTAAAAGTATTATCGAAAATAGGGAGCTAACGCTCGCTAACCAGCACGCTACAGACTCCAGCGAGTGTACAGTATAAGACATTTGCGAGATGAAGTGTGCGTACGGATGAAACTCCTACCTATATAACCACACCGCACACAACGGTGTGCGCCCAGGGGTATAATCAATGTGTAGCTCAGCTAAGAATGACATTTTACTGAGGCAGGATCGCTAACTAGCGAGCTAGATACCAGGCCAGAAACGCATGCGATACGCTTGGGTACAATGCCCATATCGCACACCACACTCTGAGTAGAAGGAAAGATGTTCGTCCTTCGTTTATTTATAAGGGTTTGGGAGTTTTTTTTTTTTTTTTTCTTCTTCTTCTTTTCTCAGAGCAATGCTGTCCTTGTTTCCTGTGAGGAACATCTGTTGTTTATTGGCCTGTGAAGCGCTCGCTTGGCCCTGCTTTAGTTATTCAGGGCCCCAGAGTATAGAGCCTTCAGGGGTCAGAGGCCACCTCTGTGGATTCAGATGCATATTTCTACTAGACATGTTTAGAAAAAAAAAACTATTTTCATTGAGGCCAGTGGCAGCGAGTCCCAAGAAAAGCAGCAAACTATAGCCTAGTCCCGGAGATAGTCCTAAAAAATACATGACCGAGTCAAAATCAGTCGATGCTCCGAGCGCGGTGTTGATTTGTGGGCGGCAAGCTGTGGAACCCGAGTTTATATGTGGAGGACAAACACGCTGGTTGTGCCATGCCATTGTTTCATTTTGAGCAACTCCTTCCAGCAAGTCGCTAGACTGCATTTAGAAATAGTTGCACGCGAGGACCTATAACGTCAAACAACGGGTGGGAGGGAAGAGATAAACATGTGTTTATGAGGTAAAAAATAGCACGTGAGCACGAGCCGTCTTCAACATAATGCGCAGCGCAAATACCGACAAGCATACGTTGAGCTTCACTTCTCAGTGACCAAGTGATTAAAACGACCCTGTACACTTGAATAAAATATTCATCTCATCAGGTTCCATGATGGATAAACCATAGAAATAGAATGAATAAAATGGACATTCCCCTCAAATTCTATGAAATGTATTTCGATGGGACTGATGGGGTGGGTATGACTTTGCCAGTCGGGAGGTCACATGACTTGCTCAGGATATTGTAACGTCTCGCCCTGTTCCTTAGTTTATGTTTGTCTTTGTTTCGTGCTATTTATCTGATTGGCTTCACCTGTTCCTCATCATCCTTCCCTGTGTATTTAGTCTGTGTGTTCCCGTCTCTGTGCCAGTTCGTCTTTGTACCTTTGTGTCATACGTCCCGGCTTTTCCTAGTGATAAGTATTCCTGGTTTTTGATCTCCGAGTGTGTTTCTGACTTTGCCTTTTTGCCTACACCTTTTCGGATTATCTGCCTGCCTTTTTGAACTGCCTACCTCTGTACCAAACCCTGCTTTGCCTACCCCCTTCCTGGATTATCTGCCTACCCATTGACGGCCTACCTGTGTACCGAACCTTTTTCTGAAAGTAAAGACTATTCTATTAGATTTAAGTTGTTGTCTCTGAGTCGTCCTCTGCCTAAGTACAACAGTCGTTACAGATATGGGGGCCTTTTATCATTTTAGTGTCATCCAGGGAACATCTGGGTCAGATTAGGCCCATGTTAATGTGGTCCTCAGTACAGCTGGACAATCTGCTACAGCATCACACGTGTGTATGTGTGTGTGTGTGTGTGTGTGTGTGTGTGAGAGAGAGACACACACACACACACACACACACACACACACACACACACACACACACACACACACACACACACTCAAGACCCGTCCGTCTCCAAAGGGATAATGCAAAACCCCACTATCTGTTGATGCATCCAAAGAGGCTTTGAGTTTCTCACGGAAATGGATGCAAGCCATTGTTAGATGCTGTGAAAGATTTCAACACTGGGCAGGAGCTTATCTAGTCACCAATATACCATTTGACAGAGTACAGTACATTTGACAGAGTACAGTGGATTAACTCCTCGACTTAAAACGCATTAAACTTAACCACACAGTCTTATTTTCGGCCAGTGTTTCGTAATGGTTTGACGGGTCTGATTCTCAAAAGAGGCAAATCCTTTGAAAGTCTTGTTCTAGAGTATTTAGCTGTCAGCGTTGGGGCTACAGCACATACTATACCATAAACCACATTCACAAAGCAGAGTACATGCTGCGGCAGATGAGGTGGAAGATTATGCAGGACTGCAATGAGCCTACAATGCGGCCCCGATGCGTTTACAAAGACAGGTTCCATCTCCTTTGCCTGTTGCACTAATTGTGTCACTGCAGTTTCTAATTCTCTATGACAGTGGTGTGGTTTTGACAGCTGCCTTGCGTTTCTCCGAAGCTTATTGTCATATTTGAATATTACGTAATATATTATTGTCACGTTTCTTTTCCAGAGGGTCTAATTGGATAAGTTCATCTAGGGGAGTCGTTTGGGTGTGATGCCCTATTTCTAACATAGAGGTCTGTCGAACAGGTGGCGATTTATTGGTTAAGTGATCATTCATAAGCGAATATTCTTTCCGACGGCTGACAGTCAGCTCAGTATTCATGTAAACAAAGTAAGAAGTCAAAACTGAAAGGGGCTCTTCTGCAAAAGTGGGGCCCTGTCTGTCGACCTCCAAGCAGAAAAGAGAGCATACAACCACCTACACTTCCCCATTGAAGAAGTCACTACCACAGACGCATGCATGCACACTCACTCACACACACACACACACACACACACACACACACACACTCACACACACCCCTCCTCACACATACGCACACCCCACCACACACTCACACACACTCACACACACACTCGCTCCTCACACATGCACGCACCTCACCACACACTGACACACTTGTCACCACCGCGGCCTCTTGGGCGGGGGGGGGGGGGGGTGCCTGCTCGATGTCTGTCCGTACATTTGTACATTTCCCTCTGCAGAGAGCGCGGGTCAGCTGTGCTTCATCTGCTGGGGCAGGCCTGAGAGAGAGAGCGGCTCCCCTCCGACCTTGGCGGCTTGGAACAAACGCTTTACTGCTCCTGTAAAACGTATTCAGAGCGTACGCTTCGTCACTAAGAGGAGTCTATAGGAGCAGGAGCTTCCATACGCCATCACCTGAATCTGTTCTAGGCATCCTATGAGGGGGTTTGTGTGTGTGTGTGTGTGTGTGTGTGTGTGTGTGTCTAAGCGTGTGTGTGGATGTGCAAGAGAGGGAGACGCAAGAGAGAAGAGAGTGTCTGTGTGAGATAAAGAGAGAGACACAGAGAGAGAGAGACTGAGTGAAAGTGAGTATGTGTGCGTGCACGTGTGTGTGTGTGTGTGTGTGTATGTGTATGTCAATGCGTGCATGCCTGCATGCATATGTGTGAGAAGGTGAACATTTTCCAGTGTGGTGGTGCAGTGGGGGCTGCCGCTCTCTGCAGAGCTTTGCTCCGGTGGCCCCCTCTGTTTTTGATGTGGGAGTGGGGCTCACAGCTCCGAGACCGAGGCAAACGTGTTGACAGGCAAAAGCTGTCGGCACGGCAGAATCTTGCTCATCGACTTTACGACGGCCCAACAGCGGCAAGCTGACACCTCGAACAGTGGTCGGTTGTGACACTGTCACCAGATAGCTGAGTATTCATATCGGGCAAAGATAGGACCGCCGTCAGCAAGCCGACACCCGCAACCGGCCCTGAGTCGGTCCACCGGTGGCACGCTGCCTTGCCACCCTCGTACCACTCCCTTCTCTCCATCTTCCTGCCACTCTCTTCCCTCTTTGCCACTATTGTCCCTTTCCCTGTAAGATGTAACCACTGACAGCAGAATGTATTCTGAATGGTCCTCTGTGGCTCAGTTGGTAGAGCATGGCGCTAACAACGCTTAGGTTGTGGGTTTGATTCCTGCTGGGACCATATATACTGAAATGTATGCAGTCGCTTTGGATAAAAGCTTCAGCTAAATGGCATATATTCTTATATTGTTATATTCTGAAGTGTACAGAAACATGTTATCTGTGTGTACAAGCAAATGCCACTAAATTCACTGGATCCAGTAAGATAATGACCCCAAACATACTGCCATAGCAACAGTCAATCTTCAGATTTAAATCCAACTGAACATGCACTTAATTCCCTTCTTTTTGAGACAAAAAGACCTCAAAACAAACAACAACTGAAGATGCCTGCAGTACAGGTCTGGCAGAGCATCAAGTTACCCAGCGTCTGGTGGGCAGACTTCAGGCAGTTATTGCATGCAAAGGATTGTCGTCCAAATACAAAAAAAAAGTACTTCATTTGGACTTCATATAATTTTTTTCCAATACGTTTGGAGCTGTAAAATAGGGGAGAGTATTAAATGGTGAACCAATCTGAAAAAAAACAACCCATTAAATTAAATCTTTACTTTGTAGAGTAATTGTAATAGTAATTGTTTGATTTCAAGTCCAAACTGTTTTCCAACAGTCGTGTTGAGTATAGAGCTAAAAGAAGACATAATGCTTCCTCTTTCCAATACTTATGGAGAGCACTGTAGGTCTAAATGCTGCTCAGCTACGGATGTTCATAGACAAGCCCTGTCTAGTAGTTATGAGAAGGGGCTTTGGTGTGTGAGTCAGGAGGGAGAAACCGTGCTGTATCATGTCAGCTAAAGTCCAAACAGAGTTCTGTAAAAGTAGAACCTTGACTCCTCTGGTTTCCTTGAAGTACAGCCAAAGAAGAGGGATACATGTTAGGAAGTGGATACTGGTACTGGAGCGTATTCCAAAATACCGTAGGGTCAACGTAGGGTCATCACCAAATCCCACGATACTTCATACTTAGCTGTCGACCGACCACTCGATATCCTGATTACTGCTTACGCCGTAACTGTGTGTAGATCGGGGCGAGTACCCAACTTTTGACGACTTAAACCGGGGCGATAGAAAAGTATGAGCAGTCAAACTTCAGCTGTACCAGCGGGACCCCCTGTGGATTCTAGGCACACAGCCGGCTGCTTCTAAGTTCGGTCTTGTCTCCTCCACTGTGCAAATGAAAAGCACTTGATTGCAAGCGTTGTCTGTGACAACTGTGTTTTGTGTAGACTGTGTTTTACTTGATGGGGGAAATACAGCCTCAACTAGGCACTAACTAGGCTAGTACCACTGGGCCTGTAATTGTCATGGTCTAGGAAATGGAGAACGTCTCGTAAAGAAGAAGAGCGCTGAAAGTCCAGCTACAAGTACTGTACTTTCGACGACTTCAAATCCCTGTCAACATCCATACAGTATTGCATCCATACAGAACAGTAATGAAAGCCAGGCACATAAACGAGAGTAGCAAAGGTCGAACGAACAATTCAATTTAAAGAGCCCCTTTGAGCCCCCTCAGGTATGGTGGATGGTGTCTGTGCATCGGGATTGGGGCTGTCTATGGTCCATATCCCTGACTTTAAGAAGGATTAATTGCACGAGTCAATTAAATTATCCTTTTTATCTGGACCCGGAGGCTTACCGTCTGATGCGTTTGAATTAAATGAGGTATCTATGAATTCATTAGATGCAATACTTGATATCTTTACGAGGATGATATCGAAGGAGTAAAACAGCTTCAGGTGATATTATGAAATGTGAATGTGGAAGTTACTTATTGAGAGTTAGGAGCGGGAGAGGGTAGTATGTGATAAAACATGAAAGCTTCCACTTAATGAGAGTTTTCTGTGTGTGTGTGTGTGTGTGCGTACGCCTGCATGTGCGAGTGCGTGTTACGACAACCCACGGAAACAGAAACAAACCACAGAAATCCTCCAGGGCGCTCCTACTGTAACATCAAATCAATAGGCCCTAATTTCCCCCTGTTTGGGATGCGGTGCTCAAAGGCCGTACGACATAGTAGTTTCTAGAAAACACCACATACTAGAGAAAACAGGCAACCATCCCATAACCCCCCCCCCCCCCCCCACCCCCCCCCCCTATATGGAAGGACAGAGCTAGAATGCGTCAAATCATATATATATATATATATATATATTTATAATTATTATTATTTTTTTTTTAAATGGCCGTCCACTGGTGTCTCTCCCGTCCGTGTCCACCTGTCCTCTACCCAGAGAGGAAGATATGCTCCCCTGCACGTCACCCTCCCCGGGGGCCCACCCTTCCCCTCCTCACGCCGCCATCTCTTCCCCACCTAATTGCATTTTTTGTCAAACCTTGTAAAGGATCTGCGCGGGCGGGCAGGCGGGCGGGCGGGGCGGGTGACGGGCAGGTGACGGGCAAGCGGAGCGGCAGCCATGCGGAGTGGCGCATCACCTGCTAGGCCCCCCGGTTACACATCATAAACGCCAATGCCTCTTTCCCCATCTGGCGGGCGGGGAGGCAAGGCTGTAAAAAGAGAAATGTTACTGTGAAACACGCATGACGGCTCACGGACGATAAATGGGGTGTGAGAGAGAGAGAGAGAGAGAGAGAGAGAGAGACAGAGAGAGAGAGAGAGAGAGAGAGAGAGAGAGAGAGAGAGAGAGAGAGAGAGAGAGAGAGACAGAGTCACACTAGGGAGACTGTACCCATGTGGATTGTCAACCGTGTCCGTTTCAAACACAGACATGAGCGGTCCATCCTTTTCGCTATGGCACTGGACCGGCGGGTGACACTTCACAATACTTTACAGTATTCCACTACTGTATACTTACGGTGTACGTAAGCACAGAGTAATACGTGTTTTAACCGGTCATTGTCACAACGTAACAGCAGTAACACTAGCTTTAACCCTGACCCTGAATACAGTGTAAAAATAGAGGAACTATAGTACTTAAAGAACTCTAATACTTCTTGCTCTGTCTGTACTTACCAAAGTAACTTAGTTACACATGAATAAGAAGGACAGTGTGTAGAGGGTGAGTGACCGGCTGCTGGAGAGCAGTAATGGGAGGGAGGAGGCCGGGTCCCTTTTGGCCCAGGAAATCTACAGGATGCAGGGTGCAGGGTGCTAGCCTGCCATGCTACATAAAGCCTGCACTAGGGCCAGATTTATAGACCCCCCCCCCCCACACACACACACACACACACACACACACAGCCCCAGCCAAGTAGAGCCCTGCAGCACTGGGACCCCAGATAAAGATGGAGTGTTAGGTGAGTGTGTGTGAGTGTGTGTGTGTGTGTGTGTGTGTGTGTGTGTGTGCGCGTGTGCGGGAGTATGAGGGAGGGAGTGTGTGTGAGTGAATGAATGTGTGAGTGTGAGAGAAAGTGTGTGAAGGAGTTATCAATCATGGCCACTCTGTTGAGCAGTCATCAGTGCATTCCCTCAAACAAAGGAAACTCTACAATATGAGGAACAAATAGCAACGTGTCCGACTGGTTCCCTGTCCCTCTCACATTGCTTAAGATGGTCAGTCAACGAACACTGCCTTTGCAATGGGGCGAGTCACAAGCCAGAACAAATGAGGAAGCCTTACACATGAAGCAGCAAAGTAGAGACGACACTGCAAATACATTGACCGTAACCACAAACACACACATATGTACGTGTCAAACCATGGGTGTGTGTCCCTAGTTTGGTGTATGGGGTGTGATGACAGTTGACAGATATGAGGTGGGACAGCAGCAACAGCAAGCTGCACATTCGGTGTCGTGCAAATATTATGTCTGTGCGCCGTGGTATCAAGCACCATTGAAATTTGTCAAAACATTGTGAAAACCGGAATGTACCACAAAACCAAACAACTCAGTGAGAAGCTCTCTCCCTCTCTCCCTCCCTCTCTCCCTCCCTTCCTTCAGAGTGCTTATTTCACAAAAGCATCCAAATCTTATTTTTAAACGGGTGGTGGTAGGAGATTTATTTCACGTTAGCATTGTTTTAAACCAACATTGTTTTGAGTGAACAAGGTCTGAATGGGGTCCAGAGTCCTACTCCCATCCATTCACCATTGTTTCCCGGTGAGGACCTGGCCTTTGCTGGCCAGGCTCCCTAGGGGGGGGGGGGGGGGGGGGGGACTCAGCCCAGAAGCATGGCAGCGCATTGAAAAGTTATTCAGAGCAGCTCGCAAGCCCCGAGCCACAGCGTTTCTCAATTTATGATCTCCAGGCCCTTAAAGGTTGATTTAATATTTGCCAGAGAGGTTTTGGACGACATCCTGAAAAAGGGAAGAAGAGGAAAAAACTGGAGAAAAAAAACCGGTCAAGGTTGTTTAGCTAACCTTTGATGCACCCGTAAGCGAACCGTGTCCAACAATAAGTGAAATATTTATTTGGGGGGTGGTGGGTGTGGGAGGAGAGAGGTTGGAGGGGCCCCTGTGCTCTGTCTGCGTCAATGTTCGGGGAAAGACAGACACTCGGGAGCGGAGTGAGCTCCATCATTAACTCACGGTTTCCTCACAGATCCCATTTGAGCACTAATTTGTTCGCAACGACAAGCGGCATAAAGATGATATATACCGTGTTTTAGGAAGGGACTAAATAGCTTTTCCAACTGCTCCTCTAGAACAGGGTCATACGTGAGACGCTCAGCAGGGACAGTGAGGTAGTGTGTGGTGTTGGGTCAGGCTAGACATGTCTAGGCAGGGAGCGAGGCGAGGCTTCATCATTAGACAGGGTCAGAGTGTCTTCTCGTCATGCATTATTTCTCTCTGCCGGCTGTTTCGCTGTTCTTCTGTTTACATGTCCTTTTTGCATTATTAAAAGACAAAATCTCGGAGAGAGAACAGCGAGGAACGGATTCTGTGCCTCTGCCTCGCCGCGAGAAAGTTTCACCTTCCACCACCTTTCCCGAGCCACAGAGAGACTTGTGTGGCAGACGTATTGACCAGACATTCAAAGACCCCCCCACCACCACCACTACCACCACTCTCTGTAGAGAGTGTGTGTCCTGGTTCAGCAATTCTAGTAAATAAAACATTCTTCTGGCCTCTCCCACCTCTCGGGGTGAGGCTCGGACGGATGAGGGCCGAAAGGAAAGCGGATCGGACCAACTCCACATCTGCAGCCGGGGCCAATTTAAATGCGAGAGTTTTGAGGGTCTGGGATGTTTACAGTTTAGAACTATTATATGACTTTTTTTTTGGGGGGGGGGGGGTTTGGCTCTCTCCAAACAAGCAAAACGGACCCCTTTGTGTAGCGAAGGCAAATGAAGCTAGGTTGCTCTGATGTCAGCGGAACTATTTTTCGGGGTAAACAGAGCACCGCGGGGCAACAAACGACGGGGGTTTATTTCCAAGATAGCGTGTGTTTAATTCTGTACCAAACAGAGACATTTAGAGCAACGACCTGCAGGCTCCAGCGATGACGTCAAGCTGGAGTGGTTATTTTAAGCCCTGAGTTAAAATTTGCCAGTTCCACTGTCTTTTTATAGAGGGGAGCTTTTGCGCCTGTTATAACCAGCGAAACTTAACCCAGCAACCCATCTCGACGGAGATCATTTCCATACTGCTATTGCATCACGCACGTCTACCCAGCAATCGTTATTTCCGTTATTTTTTTGGACCAAGATAATGGATAGCGAGTCGCATGAATCATTTCATTAAAGTAGCAGTATTCCTCATATTCAGCTGTTAAACACTGGGACTCCCTCTCCGCTCTAGAACAGTGACTGCTGAAAATGCCACAACAGGAAATCAATACACCCCATTTTAAACATCACACAAGTCCTCTGCAAAATGCAAACTGTTGGCACAACTGGAAAACACACTCAAGTCCAGCCAGTAGAGAATTGTATGCCATACCACCCATTTAGTACAGGGTTTTGGCTGACATCTAGGCAACCCCTTTTAAAATGGATGTGTTTGGTACTTTTTTTTTTTTTGCAATGACATCATCTCTGCACAGTGGCTAAGCCACTGCTATATTCACACACACACACACACGCACACACACGCACACGCACGCACACGCACACACACACACAAACACACACACGCACACACACACACACACACACGCACACACACACACACACACGCACACACACACACACACGCACGAGAACTGTGTGGCCAGGAGCTTCTATTCTGAATCAAACTGTTGTTGGTGGTGGTGGTGGGTAGGATTCTTGGACCTTTCTATTAATAAAGTGAGCTATGTAGGGTTTCACAGTTCTGGTGGGTGTGAAATGTTTTAACCCCAAGAGGACACAGACAGTGTGCATTGTGCGTCACACTTCTTTCCATCTCCGCTGTACCTGTAAACCCCTCCCATTAGCAGATATGAGAACCAAACCGCCAAAACAGTTTTGACCTTTTTTTTTCTCTCTCTTCCCCGACACCCCTTAATGCTGCAAATACATTCAATATTTTCACACGCGCTTGAAATTGCAACGCTTTGCAGCGAGAGAAGAGGACAAGATAAAAAAAAAGCGGTGGAAAAACAAATGGGTTGCTAGTGGAAACAGGAAACAATCTGTAGGTGTGATGTGAAACTCATGTACATACAGTGCAGATCATATAGTGCATGCACAGTAACGGAATCCTACACACATACTGTCCTCTGTAGAACATGGCCATGTCATTGAAATATACAGTGCCTTATGTACAGTAAGTAATGGAACAGTGAGGCATTTTCTTCTTTTTTTGGCTCTATACACTGAAAGTTTGGATTTGAAATCAAACAATATGTTAGTCTCCCTATTTCAAGGCCCCAAAAGTAATGGGACAATTGGCTTGATGGGTTTCTGGTTAGTCGGGTGTGTTCCGTTACGTCATTTGTGCAGGCACAAGAGAGCTGTCAATGTCTAGTCTTGATTCTAGGCTTTGTGTTAGCATTTAGAGTCTGCTATTGGTGTCTGTCAACATGAGGACCAAAGAGGTGTCGATGAAAGTCAAGGAAGCCATTATTAGGCTGAAAAATCCTCCCAAAAAACGATCAGAAACATAACCAAAACCGTGGGCTTGCCAAAATCAACCGTTTGGAAAAAAAAAACATTCTAGGTGGAGGTAGGCGTGAGTGTGTCAGAGACTACATACATGCACGCACGCATGCACACACAGACACAGACACAGAATACGTTACCAGCCGAACTACAGAGGCTTCACTGCAAGGTGCAAACCACTAGTTATCCTCAAAAAGGATGGTCAGGTTACAGTTTGCTAAAAAAGTACCTCCAAAGCCTGGAGAGGTCTGGAAAAAGGACTTGTGGACAGGTAAGATGAATATTGTGTACCAGAGTGATTGCAAGAGGAAAGTCTGGAGAAAAAACAATCTGTCCAAGATTTACAGCATACCACCTCATCTGTGAAACATGGTGGAGAGGTTGTTATGATTTGGGCATGTATAGCTGCCACTAGAACTAGCTAAGTTGTCTTAATAGATAACTGCTGACGGCAGCATCAGAATATATTCTGAAGTGTACAAAAACACCTTATCTGCTCGAGTACAAGCAAATGGCTCCTGCGTTCCATCATGCAGTAAGACAATGGCCCAAAACATACTGCCATAGCAAAGAGGGAGGTTTTTTCTGGGCCAAAAAGTGGAACGTTCTTGACTGGCCAAGTCAGTTGAACGTGCATTTGATTTCCTGATGATAAGATTTCAGGCAAAAAGACTGACAAACCATGTCTGAAGATGGCTCCATTACAAGCCTGGCAGAGCATCACCAGAGAAGAACCAGCGTCTGGGTGCAGTCAATGAGTTGCAGACTTCAGGCAGTTATTGCATGCAAAGGATTGTCGAACCAAATACTAAACAGGAGTGTTTCATTTGGACATTATATGAATCTGTCCCATTACTTTTGGTGCCCTGAAATAGAGGGACTACTAATGGTTTCACCATTTCTGAATGGTGAAAGCAATATGTAAAAAAAAAAAAAAATACCCTTAAATAAAAGCTGGCAATCTCTACGTTAACCTCATCGTAATTGTTTGATTTCAAACACAAACTGTTGGAGTATAGAGCAGAAAGAAATTGAAAACATGCTTCACTGTCCCATTATTTCCACAGGGCACTTTATACCTGTTCTCTCTACATTGTGTCATTGTATGCAAGTCATTGAAATAATTCACTGTATGTCAGACTCTCGCCTGTACGTGTACTTGAGGTATATATTAGTTCTTGAGGTACATGTTAGTCCTTGAAGTATATGTTAGTCCCCTCTGTGGTGAGTCAGTCATAGACACAACAGTGTGTCTATGTAAGAGCCTTTCTAGTATACTGTGTATCTATGCTCTCTATGAGAACCTCTGGCAGATCAGACTGAGACACACAGACAGAGGAGCCGTAGCTAGCTACCCCAGGCACACACAGACCGACGCAGACACAGACACAGACAGACAGACAGATAGACACACACACACACACACACACACACACACACACACACACAGACAGACAGACAGACAGACAGACAGACAGACAGACAGACAGACAGACAGACAGACACAGACAGACAGACAGACAGACAGACAGACAGACAGACAGACAGACAGACACAGACAGACAGACAGACACAGACAGACAGACAGACAGACAGACAGACAGACAGACAGACAGTCTGTCTGTCTGGCGAGACATGCTGTGTCTGAAACACACACACAATATTTCACGTACAAACATGGAGCTGTTTAAATAGAATACAACTGAACTGCAATTATATCTTAGTTTTAAGTTTATGTTTAAACTTAAAAAAATGAGCAAATGTAAAAGTGCTTATAATGACATTCACTAATGGACCACAGCATAATAGTCTTCTAGATAATTTCCTTTTAGACTCAAGTGAAAGGAGATCTGACTGAAAAGAATAATCCTCAGTATAAATACTATTCATCTTCAGAGATCAAGCCACCAACCTCCAAACATGTCACCGAAAAATGATCGATGGCTACACCTCAAGTAAGAGAGCCTGCCAAAAAAGGGTTTGCCATTTCACAAGAACCCGAAAACAATAACAGTAAATGTCGGCATGGCTTAGGAAGCCAAGAAGAGAGCGGGACAGGAGTAAAATATTGCCCCGGTGCCTCTATCTGATGCAGTCCTATTTCTGTCCTCTGCTGTAATTATCGGAGGCTATCTGCAGCTCAGGGAAATCAAAGCGGGGCCTAGGGGTTGTCAGTGACGGGCAGCAGGGCAGGGCAAGAGAGGGGAGGAGAAGGGAGGGGAGGGGAGGGGAGGGGAGGGGAGAGGAGAGGAGGGAAGAGGAGAGGTGGAGAGGAGAGAGGCAGGACAAATGATGTCATTCGGGAATGACACACGCTGTCACTTAAGATTCAAGGGAAAGAGGGCAGGGCCCCGGCCAGGACATGGGTCACATGACCCAGGCTGACAGAGGGGACAGATGATAGAAAGACGAACGGACGAGATCGGTTCAAGGCCAGGGTGGGCTTTACCCCCCCCCCCCCCCCATCCACCACCACCACCCCTCCACCAAGATGAGACAGAGCTATGGGCCGTAACAGCAGTCCATCCAACCGTCCTTCCGTCTGGCTGTTGAAAAATCACACGCGGTAGTGAATGGCAGAGAAGGCTGGGGTTGAAAACGCTGTGAACCTGCAAGGATGTCATAAACTACAGTCCAGTGGATGTGGGTTTATGATTCACAGCTTGATGAAGGGGGGGGGGCCTGTAAAAGAGAGAGAGAGAGAGAGAGAGACGGGGTGGGTGGGGAGGAGGACAGAATGCACTTTGATTTCATGGATCTGTAGCTAATTTGTTTGACAGATGATCAAACCAGTGCAAAGGGGATAGGGAGTGGCTATACAGGGAGATGACCTTTGATAGATCCATCCTTCTACTTCATTTGACTTCTAGAAAAGAGTGAAACAGAAAACACAACAAGTTTGAGAGTTAACAAGTTCACACTCAAGTTGCCACTCAGCTAAGAAGGCAGATTGTGGTTAATAAGACTGTCTTTCAACGTGACAAGTTATATAGGTTAGATGTTCTACATAAATGCATTTACATAAAAAAATATGGACACTAGACAATAGGTCTACAGAGAAACCATGACCACAGTTCCACTGTATTTCTATAAAGATTGCAACACGTTAAACCTGGTCTTCATTGAAACACTCCACTCCATTACTATAGTACTTGTATGGATAAGCCTGTTTTTACAAGCAGAGAGAGGAGGTCAGCTAGCTTCCTCTTTCGGCGTTTTCTTTCCTTACCCACACGAGCAGAAACGGTTCCTTTTAGGCTTCGACAGTGCGTGCCAAAGTGGAAGTGAGTTTATATCACGTTCTAATTTTAAAAACTCCCTGACTCAGCCCTTCTGTATTGTTACAGGACGGGGTTAACCACCTGTTTGCAATTATGACCTCTGATGTAGAAATACAGATAGTAACTCCACTTTTGGCTGGGACTCGGCGAATTCGAGGAAAATGTGGGCAAGGAGAGGATTGTGTAATGTTTTTAATGGCCATGCTCCAATGTGGGCAAAGCGTGTGTGTGTGTGTGTGTGTGTGTGTGTGTGTGTGTGTGTGTGTGTGTGTGTGTGTGTGCCCGCGCATGTGCTGTGTGTGTTACCCAAAGCTGTAGGGAATATTACACACCAGCAGGTGTCCCTGTGAACCCGGTGGCGGACATATTCAACCCTAAAAAAATGCTCGAATGTCTTATGTCATTTAGATTCTAAGAGACTCAGCCAGCTCTTGCAAAACCAACATTCCACCCTCTGTTGTTAATTTCTGGCAGCTGGTTCGGGGTTGTCAATGAAAGCAGACATTTCGCCAGAGTAAAGGGGAAAAAGAGGAGAAATTCTGCAAAAGCTCCAACCTTTACGAGAAGGGGGGGGGGGGGGGGGGGGGGGGAAGGGAACATTCATTTCCAAGAACTAAAAGAAGAATATGTCAGGCGGTTGGCTAGGGAGGAGTGCATTAAGAATCTGGCACAGAAGTTGGCAAGCCACCCTGGATGAAAGGACACCTCTCCCCTAGACTTGTGCTCCAGGAAGGCCCTGTCAAAACCGCTGACCCAGAATCCCCAGCGAATCGACAGCGATATATCACGGGGGAACAAATAAGCTTGTGGAACCGCGCTGATTTACATCAGGCGTGCCATGGCCTACCGCCGCTACGCGGGGTTCATTAATCTCTCCCAAACGATACATGGCTGTGGTTCCCACTCATTTCCCCCTGCACATGGAACAGCGGTGCGAGGGGCCAAAATACATCAGGCCAAGAACGCCGTGCTTTAGTAGTATTCATCTGGATTCCTATTAGAACATCAACCCCTTCAGATGAGAGGACGTGAACCATCCATACTAGCCCGCTGGACAATCAAAGGCTGGGGTTGAGACTAAGGCCTTTGCTGTAGATGGACAGCTGGTCCTCTGTGGCTCAGTTGGCAGAGCATGGCGCTAACAACGCTTAGGTTGCAGGTTCGATTCCTGCTGGGACCATATTTACTGAAAAATATATGCACTCACTGCAATGTAAGTCGCTTTGGATAAAAGCGTCAGCTAAATGGCATATATATATATATAGCTGCAATCAATCATCAAGAAACTACTACAATGACAAAGAAGGGAAACCATCAGACGGGGTGGAGGCCACCACTGCAAGAAGAGGGTGACCGGTTTAAACCCAGGTCTCCCGCGTGGAGGACAAGCACCATAGCCCCACGAAGCTAAAGGCTAGGCATTAGCTTGGGGAGCAAACGCGTGTCTTCAAGGCTTGTAGGCAAGGGTATTGATGACAGGAGAGTGGTTCCAAACCATCTCTGCTACACAAGGGATCAGAGATGCCTTTAGACAGACTTGGTGAGTTTGGTTGGTGGTTCACTAACAGCCTATCTCTAGTCTCCTGATTTGTTTGTACTAATTGCAATAGTAAGTATATAAATGCATGACTACACACGTTACATAAATTACAAGCAGTAAAATTCAGCAGATGATACAGAAAGACAGCAGATTTACTAAACATATTCTCAGTTAAGCAACCATGGAGTAATTAGAATCCTTCCGAATTATCTGTAACTCAATTGGAGATCGAGGATGTTGTGGTCCTGCATGTCAACACAAATCTACATCTAACAACAGAGAGATGAAGAAGAACCACAGTAACAGACAGACGCAATATCATAATCATCATATTTTCATCATAACTTATTTTTCTCACACACATACACACACACATTATATATATGGGATATATATATATATATATATATTTCCCATCTAAGCATTGGAATATCGAAGCCTTAGAACAATAGCTCTGTCTTTACAGTCTTTTCATGTTAACTTAACTTTTATGACGACTTCAATAGAAGACATGAAACAGCTCTCAGAAGAGTAACTACACTACAAAGAGTTGGACTTTTTAGATGCAGAGAAAAGCAGTGTGATCCCAGTGGAGGCTCAGTCAAGGTAGTTCTGAGGAGTTTTCACCAAAAACCTTTTTTCATTTGAAAAAGGTCTGCAGAGAACAGATAAATCCACATTGACTCTGTTTGGCAAGATCAAAAGAAAAAGACATAGTTTTCCAAAACAATTATGATTATTTGATAAACTGTCAATTCTGTGTGTGTGTGTGTGACAATCAATGTTTTGTCAGGATTACGGCTTATATGCACATACCCGCAGTTGTTGTAAGTATTTAATGTGACAATATCTTAATATGAATACATCACAACAGTAATAAGACAAAGTGTGATGTGAGCATGGTTTTGGCCTCCAATATCAACATGCAAAAAGTTACCGAAAAAACGTTCTGACTGACATTGCTCTAGTTCAGACTAGTCTTAGTTTATGAACAAGACAGTAGATTTCCACACTTCCTTTAACTGCATACACCCCACCCTACTGCCTATATACACCCTACTGCCTATATACACCCCACCCTACTGCCTATATACACCTTACTGCCTATATACACCCTACCCTATTGCCTATATACACCTTACTGCCTATATACACCCCACCCTACTGCCTATATACACCCTACCCTACTGTCTATATACACCTTATTGCCTATATACACCCTACTGCCTATATACACCCTACCCTACTGCCTATATACACCTTACTGCCTATATACACCCCACCCTACTGCCTATATACACCCCACCCTACAGCCTATGTACACCCTACTGCCTATATACACCCTACCCTACTGTCTATATACACCCTACCCTACTGCCTATATACACCCCACCCTACTGCCTATATACACCCCACCCTACTGCCTATATACACCCTACAGCCTATATACACCCTACCCTATTGCCTATATACACCCCACCCTACTGCCTATATACACCCTACCCTACTGCCCATATACACCCCACCCTACTGCCTATATACACCCCACCCTACTGCCTATATACACCCTACTGCCTATATAAACTCCACCCTACTGCCTATATACACCCTACCCTACTACCTATATACACCCTACCCTACTGCCTATATACACCCTACCCTACTGCCTATATACACCTTACTGCCTATATACACCCCACCCTACTGCCTATATACACCCTACAGCCTATATACACCCTACCCTATTGCCTATATACACCCCACCCTACTGCCTATATACACCCTACCCTACTGCCCATATACACCCCACCCTACTGCCTATATACACCCCACCCTACTGCCTATATACACCCTGCTGCCTATATAAACTCCACCCTACTGCCTATATACACCCTACCCTACTACCTATATACACCCTACTGCCTATATACATCCTACTGCCTATATACACCCCACCCTACTGCCTATATACACCTTACTGCCTATATACACCCCACCCTACTGCCTATATACACCCCACCCTACTGCCTATATACACCCTACTGCCTATATAAACTCCACCCTACTGCCCATATACACCCTACCCTATTGCCTATATACACCCCACCCTACTGCCTATATACACCCTACAGCCTATATACACCCCACCCTACTGCCTATATACACCCCACCCTACTGCCTATATAAACTCCACCCTACTGCCTATATACACCCCACCCTACTGCCTATATACACCCTACTGCCTATATAAACTCCACCCTACTGCCCATATACACCCTACCCTATTGCCTATATACACCCCACCCTACTGCCTATATACACCCTACAGCCTATATACACCCCACCCTACTGCCTATATACACCCTACCCTACTACCTATATACCCTACCCTACTACCTATATACCCACCCTACCCATCCTACTATACTGCCTATATACACCCTACCCTACTGCCTATAGACACCCTACCCTATTGCCTATATACACCCCACCCTACTGCCCATATACACCCTACCCTATTGCCTATATACACCCTACAGCCTATATACACCCTACCCTATTGCCTATATACACCCCACCCTACTGCCCATATACACCCTACCCTATTGCCTATATACACCCTATTGCCTATATACACCCTACAGCCTATATACACCCCACCCTACTGCCTATATACACCCTACCCTACTGCCTATATACCCTACCCTACTACCTATATACACCCTACAGTGTTTCTCTGTTAAACATAATGAACACATTTCTCTCTTGTGTCTCTTATTATTGGAATTTTAAGCAACCAAGATAGGAGAGGAAGTGTGAAGCAAGCTTTTTTCTGAAGCGTGATTCTGTTTAAATGATTTCCAGATTGCATCCTCATGGGGCCGGGGAGGACTGGCCCAGCTCACACCTGCTACTGCCACCTATTGACCACCTACTGCCACTGCACCACTGGGAATGACATATTCGCAGAGGACTTATTTTACACAATGAACTCAACAATGAACATCAATATTAGAATTGCATATAAAACAGGCACAAGCACACCCACTAATTCTTAGGGCATAATTAACAGTAAATTACAGTCAATTCATAAATACTTACTTACTTAACCCATTACAGCAAAATAAATCAAATTTGAGTTAAACAAGCTTCATGGAAACAGCTTGTTGGGGGGACATCTAATTTGACCAAAAGCCTTTAGCACGAATTAAACATGCATGCAAGTGTCAGAAGATCTGTGTATAAATTATAAATAACAGGGATCTGGCGCTCTGAGGAATGGCCTAAAATGACTCCAGCGTGTCTCTCTTAAGCAGGACCATTTGCACGGATAGAATTTCTCACAGTAAAACTCCAGCTCCAAAAGGCACAGAGACACATTTCTCCAATGAATCCACAAATCCATTTCTAAGTCGAGGGGGCTTTGAAGTCCTTTCCATGGCTTTGAAATGAAAGCGAGCCCGACTGGGCCCTCTGACTCGCCTTGGAATCTGTCTATTAGTGAACTCTCTACATTCCAACAGAGGAGAGGATGAACACTTCCTTGAAGTCAACTTTGTGAATATTGTATAGACAGGGAATTCAGTTGTCATGCTTTCACACGACTGTATTAGTTAGAACAGCATATTCTCTACCACTCCTCAGAATCAATGAGTCTTGAACTGACATGCATGTACACATCACAGTGCCTGTCACATCGTATAGCCTAAACATGGTAGCATAAGTCACACTATTAGTATTGTATATGGGAATATGGGAATATGCATGACACTAGGATCAAGCCAGACTATGGTCCTCCTCAGATTCATCTTTTGGCTTGTCACTCACAAATTCCTTCTACTTTGCTGTTCTTCCGACTCTTGTGTGCGTGACACCATGGCCATTCAGGGATTCAGGATACAAGGAAACATTTCTTCACCCTAATAGCAATAGACACCGATTCCTCCACCATTTCCAGTTGTCTTGTCCTATTTTCCGTCCGTAGGCTTATTCAGAAAGCAGCAGTTTTTCTAAAAAAGCAGCAGAGTTTCTGCTAACACTCTGCATTATTCACGGTTTTCCCAGAAACCCACGTTCCCCCCCCCCCCGGAGGACGACCATGCCTTCCCTTCCATTCTCATTTCCATATTTGTCCTTTAGGACTATAGCTGCTTCAGCACGGCGAAAAAAGAAGCCTGCATTAGGTTTAAAACCTCACTCTGAGAATATCAATTTGGGCCGGTGGATGGGAGCCCTGCAGCCACCAGAGAGACCAATTGAACATGGAGGGGCCTGGTGGGGAGAGAGCCGAGGACGAGGCTGAGTGTCGAGGCCGCCGCTGGACGGTTCATATGGAGTGGAGGTGAGAATCAATGGGAATGAAGGACAGCATTTATGGAGTCAAATGAGGTGAGGCAGTACGTTTGAATTAGCGGTCGATGTACATGTGAAAACTAACAACCAGCCGAAACCCCTTGCTGCCAGCAGCTACATAAAAACTTATCTTAGCTGGAGGCAGAGATGAGACAATATCAGCGAAGCATTTAACACATTGTTCAAGGCATTGGCAAGGCAAATGCTTACTAGATCCAATAAATGGGCCTAATTGACCAAACGAACTACAGTAACACAGAACACAATTTTATATGAATCATGCATCGTCACGGTCAACGTGTATATATTTCTTGTTAACATTTGGCCCATCATGAAAAGACGTGTGTGTGTGTGTGTGTACAGAATGTATATAAACTACGTGGATGGGCATGGTGGTACTCACGGGCGTCCACGTCTCCTTGCAGCTGGAGGATCTGAGGGACTGGCATGGTGAGGACCACGGCGTCAAACAATTCGGGCGCCCCGCCCGTCCGGCACACCTCCCAGCCCGTGCCCTTCTGGTAGATGTGAGTGACGTGGTGGTCAAAGAACACCTCTGCTCCTGCTTGGGTGCGGGAGGGGCAGAGTTGGCAATGTTGCAGTGGGAGAGAAGGACGGATGGAGGAAAGAGAGAGACGGGGGAGGAAAAGATTCAGAGAGGACGTCAACACAGAGAGAAGAGGTTTGATTGTGTGTCACTGGGAGGTGATTTTCAACTGGAGGGGTTAATGACACATGCGGCCTGTAGATGGTTACACATGCTCTCTGCAAAAGAAGACAGAGCCTAGGGGTTGATTTGGAATTCAGCAATAAAACAGGTTGTTGCTTCACCGAATTCAGGTCCCAAAATGACGCATAGCAAAGAGGAACCAGAGGGAGAGACGATAAATTAGAGCAGGGCTGGCCGCACAGGGCCGCAGTCCTGCTGCTTTTGACTTCTTTGTGGCATTTAATTGATTCATTGATTCATCCTCACTGATTCCCCAGAGAGAGCACACACCTGGTTTCCTAAGTCTAAATCAGTCTGATTAAAAAGGCAAGAAATAGAAATCAGAAGACAGTGCGGAGCTCAAGTGTTGGTGGAGATGTGCAACCCTGAATTCAAGTATCACTAATCTGTCTCTCTAGAGATTGTTGACGGAGGAAAGGAGCATTGTAGTGGTCCAGGAAAAGGTCAATATAATCCCCCTTTGCAACCTCTGGCACTTTTTTTACTTGGGGTGAACATAAGAGATATTTTTTGGACTGTTTGCACCACTGGTTTTGTTTCTTTACAACTCAAAACAATATCCTCCCAGGATATCTAGTTGGACTAGTCTTCCATCATAGCATCAATGTGGGCTTACTATCATACACACCCCTCAACAAAGATTGGTCTTATTTCTCTCCTCTCCCTCTAGGATATGGAATCCCTCCCCCTCCCTCTAACTGGATATGGAATACAAATAAATGAGCGCTGGATGAGTTGGAGTTTCTTGCAACATGTCTCTATAATTGAAAAACAAAAGAAAAACATCTGTGGAATACTCCACAGACAACAATGTACAGTAAGTAAATCACTCCCCTGTCCTGCCAGCATTTATTGTTCTCAAAAAGAACTAAAACTCTACACTTGCGCTGGAAATGTACTAGTGGGAGGGGGAGACTTGTCCCCTGCTAGTGTAATGCATTGCTAAATGAATGCAGCTGTATCACAAAGTGGTTTAGCGAGGAGGGAAACACAACTGATTCTCTATCTTTGACTTCAAGTAAAACATTGGTGTCACTTTTTAAGGTACCCCCTAAAGGCTTGCAGAGTTTGTAATGGGTCTTTCCTAAGTAGTTCACACTATCAACATAAGTATCTATACGCTATAAGCTTAGAATAAACAGTGTTTAAACTAGTTTTAAACCCCTCAACAACCCTTTATGAATACAAAGTGTTACTTAAACATTTACCGAATGAGAAACAGTTGGCTACTATTTGACAGACGTGAACATGTGGGGCATGTTGAAGGGGAGAAGGTTGGGCTACCTGACTGTTTTAGGTAGTGTTTGACGATGGAGGACACTCCTGTAGGGGTGACATAGTGTTTATGTCCCTCCTCTGTCATCATCATGCCTTCTACTGAGGACTGCAGTGGTCTCAGTACACCGTGCACCAACAGCTCATCATAAAAACTGCAACAACAATAAAAAAAATACAATAATGACCGATGAGAACCATCTTGGTACCCACTGGGACCTGATAGGTAACAGATGTATAACAGATACCTATAAAGGAATGCATGATGCCTCCATACAACAATCTGTAGTATGTCAGTATATGTATAGAAACAAAACATAATGGCAATAACCTTTGCATTATGGTCAGTGCAGTGCTGTGAGTAGGCCCACTGTGACGTGGCTTGAACAATCGATAAACCATCATCAACAACAGAATTGTGTAGTGGGTAACATTTCCCCACAAAACATTGATTTGATGAGTGATATACTGTACTTCTGATGTATTTGGGCGTAGTAGGGAGTGGCAGTAATGTATTGTGCACCGAGGTCAGCTATACACAAGGCATCACCTGGACTTCTACTGGTGGACATCCTTCCCCCTGCAACACAGAGATGATATCTTTACTGGCATGGATAGAAGAAGAGTCAAAAGGGATTCCATGATGATGATGATGATGATGATGACATTGAAATCACTGTACGGATCAGTGTTGCAACTACTGCAGATACTAAAAGCTAGACCCTACTTTGATTCAATTCACTATTGTACATATGAGAGTGCTTGGATCTGAGAAAGACATATTATGAGGCACAGTGAGAAAATGAGGCTTATAATAGAAGTTTACTGAGCTTATGTGAGTGCTGGCATGTAAATCTCTCATTCAAGTGTTTTGCTATCCATTGATATACAGGTTTGTATCCCCTGTGGACATACACAGGTCACCGGGACAGTCGTAGGTCAAATAGCATAAGGTTGATACTGTTTGTCATGATTCATGAATAAAAGTATTCATTCGTGTGTGTTTCCCACCTGTGAGATTGTCTACCCCACCCTGATTGGCTTCACCTGTTCCTCATCATCCTTCCCTGTGTATTTAGTGTGTTCACCTGTCTCTATGCCAGTTCGTCTTTGTATCTTTGTGTCATACGTCCCAGCATTTCCTAGTTATAAGTATTCCTGGTTTTTGATCTCTAAGTGTGTTTTTGACTTTGCCTTTTTGCCTTCCCCTTTTCGTTTTATCTGCCTGCCTTTTTTAACTGCCTACCCCCTTCCTGGATTATCTGCCTACCCATTGACTGCCTACCTGTGTACCGAACTTTTCTGAAAGTAAAGACAATTCTATTGGATTTAAGTTTTTGTCTCCGAGTCGTGCATCTGAGTCCTTTGCCTGCCATTAAACAGCAGCATTAAATGAAAATTTATGTCAAAGTTGGCCCATGCTGATCTTCCATTTGTCTGTAGGGAGCTACGCCCACAGGCATCATTATATCATAATTCTGTGGCTAAACCATTTCAGAGTAGATAATGTATTACAGCCGGTCGTTACATTACACGTTTAAGCATTAAATCGCAACTGGATCTGATCACGTATACTGTACATCCAGCTGTGCAACATCACCTGATATCACATCCAGCTAGCCCCATTTGTGCACACATTGGTAGGCACAGGGGATGCTGTGATGCCGCTAAACGACGACTCACAACGCAGATTTTAAGACATTTATATGAATAAAATCGCCTCGCATTATGGTCTGCCCCATTAGTTTTTTTGATAGGGGTACAGTTCACTGGAAAGAATGACCTTGTCCCAAGCATTTCATTTTTTATTATTTTTTACCGGTGGCAATCTTTCGGGAATGCTGACTTAATTCGGGAAATGCCTGAAACAAGGTAATTATTTCCAGTTTACTGTTTACTGTTACTTTACCCCTATGTAAAAACAAAAGGAGCAGACGAGGCGATTTTACTCGTAATGTCTTCAAATCTGAGATGGATTCGTCGTTTTGCAGTCTGCGACCTTTGAACCACACATCCCCCGGTACATACCCACGTACGACTAGACGTCAACAACATCCACATGTAAAAAGTAGTACGTCTAGGCACACACTGGGGCTAACTCACAGGCAATGATGCACTACATAGTACAACATAGTACGATGCATTGGATAGACCCAACGTGACAACCGAATTTGTGGACAGAATCATTGTGTCACTTTTGGAGTTTTATAACTTACCTGCATCCCTGCGATTTATCCCACACTGCAATTTTAACTTTAGGCATCTCTCTTCGCAACAGGCAAGCACATAAACTGCCTGTCAAGCCTGCACCTACGATAAGAACCCGCGACATTGTCGCCAAAAAATAAACTAAAAAATAAACTATCGGTGGAAATGACACAATTTGTTTTGGTTTTGCAGCACCGGTTTTTACTTGCTTGTTTGCTTATGTCTTTAACCTCCTCCAGAATTATGAAATACAGTTGGAATGTTGGCCGACCAAAATGTTCACTGCGTTGAGTTCCTATAATGACAGTGCTAAGGTCCATATATTGAAACATAAAAGTTGATCCTCTCCTCGCCGAAACTGCTATGTTTAAGACATAGACTATATTGACCAGCTAATAACATTTCACCTGGTTGATACTGTTTTCTTATTTGGTAGAAATAAAAGGATGAATGATTTATTAATAGACCTGAGATCTTGAGTGAAGGCTTTAATTACAAAGCATAGGAAAACAAATTAGTGGTATTGCATTATTATAACAATTCACTGATATTTAAAGGTAGAAAGTCGAATAGACTTTGACATTTAAAGTCATTTGTTTGATCGCTCCCTATATGAATAGTTCATAACAGGGCGTGCAAACACATCATAGGCCACCAAGTGATTGTTACTTTGATTGAGGTCATCTCCAAACGGATTCATTTCAGTCTTTTTCCTTTTTGTTGGTTCGCCTTTGATCCATATTTTCCCTTTGTGTTTGATACAAGTGTGACAACGTCGAAAAGGCACCAGTGTTTTTAACCAATCGGCAACAGTACCCGCGGGGGGTGCCTCTGACGTTGTATCACGCTGGAACTCCTGTGACTTGTTCCTCTTTCGTCGGCCAACCAAGAAGCCAGTCAAAGAAAGTACAGGAGTTGTCCGGGTGAGTGTAACACATTTGTAACAACTAGTGCATACACATATATATATGTATATATATCATGAATAACATTTTGGGGGATTTTTTCCTAGTTCATATCAGCGTATTATTGGTAACAAGGAGAGACATGAGATGTTTCAAAGAGCCATTGGATCTGCATTGAAGTTGAAAGTACAGACTGTTTTGAATGTGAATGTAAACAACACAGCAGCGTAGTTAGTTGTAGTTCGTTATTTAATTAAGTTAATGTAGTTAATTATTTAATTTGCAGACATGTGGCCTATGACGGGGATATTCATACCTTTATTAATATTGGTTTTTATTCGGTTCAAGGTGAAGACCTGGGATTACAATTGTTGAGGTGCTTTTTTTGATTGAAATGCAAGTGAAGGCTTCTCGGTTTACTTTAATTCATGTGAGCAAGAGCGTACAGTCAGATGAAAATATTGATTTAACGTCAAGGACCTTAGGCTAGACCTGTCTGTCTCTCAGATCTTAGAAATTAATAAAAATAAACTTGGGAAATTGTCGAGTCAACCTTTGCTTTTGGATCGGGTGTGTTGATATTTGCACTCCCTCATCCAACTCCCTAATCCAATCAGAATGTTGTTTAGTCTTTAATCTTTTTGTTTATTTCATAGTTATTCAATGTCAAATTTATAACAGCTTCCAACAATGATTGTTTACTGTCTTCTCTGAAAAAAGCAAAGGCATTGTAGTCCGTTTCTATACGTCTAACTTCTTGAATGACCTCACGCAACTTTATCAATAGTTCAATGTCCATTCAAAGTCTTTACTCAAAAACATCATGTATTGCACCGGTCTAGTTACTTGTCCCTGGGATTGATTGTGTTGATCAACTGGGCTAACTCTAAACTCTCTGACATATCTAAAGTAAATACAACCTAAAGATATACATCAGACGAGGCATCACCTCAAATACTAAACAGGAGAGAGACCCATCCTGGAATCAGCAAATAGAGAAAGCAGTGTCATTAAGCAATGTATATTATAATAAGTACTACCGATGTATGTCTTTTACTGTGATACATTATTGAGAGATTCAGTCAGTGTATTCTATACTTGCTGAGTGATGCTCGTATAGGTGTGTTGCTGCAGAGGCATTGACACAAAATGGAGAAAGAGAGTCTATTCTAAAAAGGTTGGATTTGTTGATAATTAGAGGATGATAATTATATTTCTGCTGTTTTTCAGAGTGAAGATGATGTTGGTACTGCTGTGCGTGGCCTTTCTTGCCACTGGGGTGGTCCAATGTCAGAGATCACCACTCGGGGACGAGAAAAGACTGGACCCAGAGGTCAACATGAACATCGTGAGTAGGACAGTCAATTACATATTCTAACAGAATGAAGAACAGATGCTCTCAAAGACAGAATGGTCAGACACTGACAAATTGCAATCATCTTTAATTGTAGGTACAATCTATTAACTTTTTTTGGTTTGGTCTGTCCTGTAACCATTTATTTACCAGGCAGGTACATACTTTAATGGTGCCAGCAAGTATAGTTCAACAATAAGAACCACTGATTAAGACCTCGTTCATAGAGTTCATTCTCATATCAGTTGAATTAGGCAATCACCAGTGTCAACATTAGTAAATAATATACATGGGAGGTTCCTCACATGAGGTCTTCTGTCGCCCACGTTACCCTTTGTCCCCTATAAACTGTGTCCCACGAGTCATTGGAGGAAGAGTAATAAGCATGTGAGGGTTGGTCAAGGCCACTTTAAGTGAAGTCATGCTGTCATGATATTAACTTTCACAGAGATATGATGAGTTAAAATATCATAAAAGTGAGTTAGTGTGTATGTTTCTGATGGTAGAGGCCACGTCAAGGCGTTCGGCAACATCCTGTTGTCCCAATAATGATAGTTGAATAACTATCTAATAAGAAGGAATCGCCATGATCTCATCAAAGTTTGCTGTATGCATTGAATGGTTTTTTTTTGGCATTCAATGATTGTTTCTTGGGATAAGTATACAATGAAATGGTAAATGAGTTAGTTTAGTGATATCGGTATCGTTTGTTTTCTTGAAAGCGATACGGGCACAGGGCTTGTTGAAATGTTGGCTTTTTATCAACATTTGGTCAGAAAAGATAAGATATGTGTTTTCCTATCAGCGTTATGCCTATGGACACAGTATACAGTAAGATCCTGGATGTAGCCTAATGTTATGGTGTTACTATATCAGTAAGATAGGCCACAAGCACAATCTTTATTTGTGGGAGAACATTTTCAAAGTCATGGTTCTAATATGAATAGCCTCGGCCTATCTTACTGATACAGTAACACCATAGCATTAGGCTACATCCAGGATCTTACTGTATACTGTATCTTTGTTTAGCATGAATGCTATTGTAAACAACACGTTCTCAATCTCAATGATAGAAAGAAGCTGTCAGTAGTTATGGTTATGATGTGAGAAAAAATGTCATCTCATATCTTTCCCACTTCTGCCTGCTAGCAAATACTCTCAATATCTCATACCACACTGACTGCAGTCATATGACATACTTGTTCCTACACACAGCCATCTCCTTGTGTTGAACCAGACACCCAAATAAGCCAGAGCAGAAGCCCCTCCCCCCCCATTCCCAAATCCACCCCACATCCTCCACCCCCTGAGCTTCAGAGCCTCTCCTCTCCTAAGAGTGTGTGTGTTGAGCCAATGCTGGGTTTATCCTGAAGTGGCCCTGAGTAGAGTTAGACTGTGGCTGTGCAGACTGGCAGCCCAGAGGGAGAGTGTGTGTGTGTGTGTGTGTGTGTGTGTGTGTGTGTGTGTGTGTGTGTGTGTATGGGGGGGGGGTATTCAATTATACATGGCTAGATTGCATGGCAGGCCTGGAACCAACAGGCTCACTCTCTCTGTCTTTGAAGTTCCAGATGAATGTATTCAGTCATATGTCATATCTGGGAGGGGGTGGTAAAGTAGGAATGCAATAGGGAAGAATGGGTTTTAATAGTGACACGGCAAGCTGGCAAGCTAGTCAGTAGAGGCAACAGTAATATTATATTCTGCTTTGATTTTATTGTTCCGATATTATTCTTAGTCATGTAAAACAGGTGCTCACAGTCTTCTAAATGTAGTCAATATATGATCCCAAAATGTACATACACAATGGTAAATGCAAGTGTTTTTTTTAATTTATTTTTTTTGTTCCAAATGTCGTACCCTGGCGCAATGGTAAATGTTTCACTGCCATTGGTTCACTGCCATTAGAGGCCAGAGCAAAAAGCATCATCTGCCTTAATGTGTCAGAATCCTTAATGTGTCAGAATGTGTCAGAATCTCTAATCGAATGTGTCAAATTTGACTACTCTCTCATCCCGTGAGTGTTTGTTTGTTTTGCGTGTGACAGAGTGAGATCATCAGACGTTGGGGCTACCCTGCCGAGGAGCATGACGTGGTCACAGAGGACGGATACATCCTCAGTGTCAACAGAATCCCTCATGGCCTGAACAACAAGGAAGGTGTGTACTGTATATGAAAGGGTTAACGGTTGTTGCTTGACCGTAGCAGAGGTAAGTATGGACGCTGTGTTGGTCAGTAGCCTTCCCCTGCATGCATCTTTTAAACACAGAGAAAGAGGAGTCTGCAGTGTTGTGGTCAATGGAAAAGACAGACCCTGAGCCCTGTAATCAGACCCACTCTAGCTTGGAATCCAATAACACACACACACACACACACACACACACACACACACACACACACACACACAATCACGCATGTGCGCATACACACACACACACACACACACACACACACACACACACACAAAGGACAAAGACTAACATCTGAAGTGGTGCTTTCCCATCCCTCTCTGTTTGCCCACATTGTCCAACATTAGTGCTGACTCAGGATCAGAAAAGAGAAGTGATGTTCAGTATTAGTCACTGAGGAGAGCGGAGGAGGCCTCTGTTTATATCCGATGTTTAGTGGACGCGCTGACCAGCCCACGCCCGACCTTTGTTCGGAAATGCCTTTTAGCGTGTCATCATAAGCAAACATTTCACGTGAGGCTTCATTGGTTCTCTGTGTGTTTCATTATTCCTTTCACTGTAATTGTGGTCCACTTCATCCCAGTGAAGTTGCTATTCTCTCGGTATTCACCTATCAGATTAGCTTTTACTGATAATCCATCTGTACTCCTGAGTGGAATCCAATGTAGTTCACGTTAATTATTAATCAAAGACACATCTATAAGACTCTTATTACAATGTAATTTAGGTACAGTGGTTTTGTAGCAGTATGTTTGGAATGGTGGAAATGAGTGGGAAAAAAAAGAGTTCAGCTATAATATGATTAGGACTCTGTTTTTCTGAAGACATTATGTACACTTTTAAGTTCCCTTGTAAAGGGGAAGTTATTGTGTTCCAAGTTTAGACTAAATGGCGTGAACCGACTGCTCGTCTCTGGTTCCTACAAATCAGTATTCCGTTTCCGCCTCCTTTGTACCTTGTTATATTTCATTCATGAGCAAAGTGATTGCTAAACCTCTCACTAATCTCATTGGGGAAAACAAATACACAGTGTCTCATGTAATTCTGAAGGATAACTCATTTTATCGACACAGATCTCTCTGTAGGTGAATCTGAGTGCCTTCCAGTAACTCCGGCCTTGCCCGTTTTTGTTTTCCTTCCTCCCTTGTATTTCTTCCAAAACATGAATTAATAAATGGCTGCTGTGCACTTCAGTTGAACCTCTCTCAGATGGTTTTGAATGTAAATTGAATTGACTAAATGTACTTAATATTGACAATTTTTTTTACTTTCAATTGACATTGGTCTGTCTTTAGAAATGCGTCATCAAGTAGGCAGGAGGGTCGGCTTTAAAGATGTCTCCCCGATACGCCGGAGCTGGAGCTGAGGGGTAGGCGAGGGAGATGAAATCTCGATAACATATTCGGATATCTGATGAATAAGTAAGGAGCCATCGTGCTGTTTGGATCTCTCTGGAAGCCTGGTGCTCAGTATCATGTGGCTGAGCTGCGCAGTGTCAGATAGGAGGTACTGAGCGATCTGATTGGCTGAAGATGCATCTCTTCCTGCTGTCCCACTTCCTCTGGTCACACGGGACAGCGGCTGGAGAGCTCAAAGGAACACAGCAGAAACTTCAAGTATTTCAGCCCCAAATGGGTTTGGTTACGAAATCCAGATTGAAGAGCTAATGTTTGAAATCTTTGATCCTTGCTTGTTGCTTGGAGATACTGTATTTTTGTACATATAGCACTGTTGTGGATTGTTGGTTATGGAATTTCATAACTGAGAATTTATGTTGAAATGATTGGCATGACCCTTTGCATTTCACCTCAGGAAAATACCCCTCCAATATAACATATTGGATACATTAAAGAGAGAATGCTGTATTCATTCATATTTGCCTACA
Source organism: Argentina silus (assembly GCF_951799395.1). NCBI lineage: Eukaryota > Metazoa > Chordata > Actinopteri > Argentiniformes > Argentinidae > Argentina > Argentina silus. The sequence goes on along the minus strand of NC_139670.1, from coordinate 15,983,595 downwards.
GTCCTGTAGCTCTCTGTGAGTGATAGCGTATATTGATTGATTATTTTGATAGGTGTTTATTCTCACTAATTCATAAATAGATACACACCCAGATATCTACTGGTTAGGACTCCACTTCCCATCAGCACCGCTGCCCAGCATTGTGTAACATCTGTCCCCTGGGATCAACCAGGAGTTATGTAAAATCTCTCCAGCAGGCTGCCTATTGGATTAGCCTACACCCGGCAGGCTAAGGGGTAGAGGTGTAGGAGGGGTGGGGGTGTGTGTGTGTGTGTGGGGGGGGGGGGGGCAGGGGCAGGGTGGAATGGCTGGTATGAAGTTAAACAATCCTATCATCTGAAGGTCTGTTTGTGCTCCCAAATGGACCAGCTCACATCCTGTTTCTGACGGATCACAGCGATAAAGCGCCCAAAAAAGAAATGGAGAGAGAGCGCAGAGCACGAAGGAGAAAGCTTCTCTGCAGTAGGGGCATAGCTGAGGCGTGGGCGCCCTCTGGTGTTTATAGTGAACCCTCACATTGTTCAAGGTTGTGGAGAGTTTTGTTCCAGCCCCAGCCCCAGGCCCAGCACTAACGCACCTGATTAGATTAGATTAGATTCAATTCATTGTCTGCATTGTCACATTAGGCCCATATGCAGCCATCAAATACATCTAGTCTATCTTGTCTACTGGTCAATATTGCACATTCACATTGCACTCCCCATAACAAGTCAATATACAGTATACACTGGTCAAAATTCCACTGTGTGTGTGTGTGTGTGTGTGTGTGTGTGTGTGCGTGTGCGTGCGTGCGTGCGTGCGTGCGTGCGTGCACGTGCGCGCGTGTGTGTGTGTGTGTGTGTGGGATGAAGGAGTTCTTATATCTGTTGCATTTGCATTTCTGCAACCTGAAGCGACTCCCAGAGGGCATGATCTGGTACTCTTCGTGGAGGATGTGTGAGGGTCTGAGGCCATCTGGTTTGGTAGTCTGATGGTGCTCTTAATATATGATAACTGATAGGTCTCCTCCAGAGGTTGCCTATGATCTTTGAACAAACTCTCAATAGTCTGGATAATTTGGTTTTCAGCTGGACCGTGAGGGTGTTCTACCAGACGGTTGACCCATACTGTGTGATGCTAAGAGCAGGAAGTAGTCTCTGTTGGACCTTGTTGCAGATGAAGTCTGTGTGTAGCCTCCATGTCATAGCGCCATCTACTGGACATCTACTGTACATGTACCCCCAGGTGTTTGTATGATTACCTGCGTGATGCACTGGTCATGGATCATGACAGCAGGCTTGTAAGTGTCCTGTTGGGCACCAAATACCAGCTCCTCTGTTTTCTTGATTTTGAGGACGAGGGCGTTTTGGTCACACCACTCTACCAGTCTGTTCAAACCTTCTTGGTAGAGGATGGGTCATCATTCATCTTTCACCAGAACAACAAAGGTGGAGTCATCAGAAGATGTGATGATGAATCGGTTTGGCACATTGGTGAAGGAGTCATTCATATAGACGGATCTCACACACCCCTGAGGTGCTCCACAACCTGTTGTTATCAGGCAGGAGTGTGTGTTGTTGACCGTAACCAGCTGCTGTCTGCTGGTGAAGAAGGAGTTCAACCAGTAGAGCAGGAATGGTTTGATTTGTAACTGGCGCATTGTTGGGAGAAGAGATCCAGAGATCCACCCAAACGATATGAGCAGTAAAGTGTGTTGGTGCTTGAATAGAAGAAAACCCTGCACACCCTGCCCTGTCCTTCTCCAGATGCTGGCTTGATTACAACTGCTCTACTTGTCTACAATTAACATACAAATTGTAATGTTCCACAGGAATGAACAATGTTTCTATGTTTCCACACAAGTTAACAAGGTTCCTTACGGTAGTACAGGCGATTTCCACAAAAATCATTTATGTTTTTTGTAAAAGCACGAAACTTGGTACATTTGTACTCTGTGTATTTGTAGTTTATTCAATAAATAGTGTTCTATAGCATTGTCTATAGAACAGTAGTTAGCACTGTGCTAACTGTGGTCTGTGTTGTGCTCCACCAGGTCCCAAGCCTGTAGTCTTCCTCCAACATGGCCTCCTGGCTGCTGGCAGTAACTGGGTGACCAACCTGCCCAACACCAGCCTCGGCTACTTGCTAGCAGACACTGGCTACGACGTCTGGATCGGCAACAGTCGGGGGAACACCTGGTCCAGGAGACACATCTCCCTCAGCCCGGACCAGAATGAGTTCTGGCAGTTCAGGTACAGTAGTGTAGCAACAGTTTCACTCATCATTGATTTGTTTAGCTCTGTATTTCTGGTTGTACACAGTTGTTTTATGTTATATACAGACTATAATCAACCGCCATGATGTACTATATATTTACATGTCTGTTTAGACCTCTGGGAATTATAGTAAGGAAATAAGAAAAGGAAATAGAAAATGCATATACTGTATGTGGTTAAACGCTGCAAGGGTTCTGTTGATCTTAACCACCAGTGGTGCTACTGTAGAATGAAAACATTACATTATTGTCGTTCTAGTCGTCACATTATAGGCAACAAAGTTCCTTCTTTGTCTTCTTTCTCAGCTATGATGAGATGGCTAAAAAGGACCTTCCAGCAGTGGTCAACCACATCCTGAAGACTACAGGCCAGGAGCAGATCTTCTATGTGGGCCACTCTCAGGGAACCACTATTGGTAAAACATGATAGTTATATTGGTGGTTCAGTGCTTGAGTAATGGACAGGATACCATGTTTTCCATCTTTTTCACTTTACAGTATGCACAGGATACCACTATGGCCACAGGATACAAGATGGCTGTGTATGTGGACTATTGTATACTATGACTCAACTCTTTCTGATCTAGCATATAGCTGACTTTTCCTTCATCTGTGTGTATAGCTTTCATTGCATTCTCTTCGATGCCCGAGCTGGCCAGCAAAATCAAGATGTTCTTTGGCCTGGCTCCTGTGGCCACCGTGGCTTTCACCAACAGTCCCATGACCAAACTCTCTGTCATCCCCGATATTCTCATCTGGGTGAGCCGGAAAGACCATTCATTCGTCTTACTGAAACCATATCATGTTGCAGCTTGCAACTTACTACGCCAGTTAACTGTGCCAGTCGTCTTTGGTCATAAATATTTGTGATAGAATTGAGCACAAGCTAAATTGTTATACTATGTTATGTTATGTAATAAGTGCAACGCGAAACTTAACAGACAAAGCCCAAACAAAACAATACAGTTTGTCAAAGTTTTACGAGTCTGTCCCGATTGAATCATCCTGACTAACACGAATGACCTCTTGTTTGGGTTCCCAGGATCTCTTTGGGAAGAAGTCGTTCTTGCCCCAGAACGCTCTTATCAAGTGGTTCGCCACTCACTTCTGTGGCAAGGAACCTCTCAGTGAGCTGTGTGGGAACATCTTCTTCGTCCTCTGCGGCTTCGACGAGCAGAACCTCAACATGGTGCGTCTACACGGCTGCATGTCCATCCATCAAGTCCACTTTCACATTGCACCAATACGACGATTTCAGAGCATGATGCATGGGATGCATGGGATGCATGGGACGTATGACTTATCATAAGTATACTATCCTGATTTTTGTTTTGTAGTTGAAGCCGTACAGTTATTAGATGTTGATTTTCGATGGATTTCTGTCTCTCCAGACCCGCACTCCTGTGTACACCACTCACTGTCCAGCAGGGACCTCCGTCCAGAACATGATCCACTGGGCTCAGGTAAACACACATCCCAAAGGAGACCCACACACACACACACACTCTCACACACACACAGAAATGCTAGCCGACTTGTTAACTCCTATGACTCCACGGAGTAAGACGTCTAGTGTAAGATCATAGAGAGCGCCGCTGTGCCCTGCAGACACGGCTTTGGATTAACTTCACAGCAGCAGTCAGACGTACTCAGTCAGGATCCTCCAGGGCAGACTTTACCCACATCCCTGCTAGCGTAGCGCGTAGCGTGCCTGGCCTGGCTCTGAGCCCCACGTCTGGGGCCTTTGATGTTTCGGAACCCCTTCTACACATCTCATATCCTCCCCTCCGACTCATTCTCCCCCCCTCACCCACGTCTTCTCCTCCCTCCCTCCCTCCCTCCCCTCTCTTCATCTCCTCCCTCCCTTGCGCCTTTCCTCTCCTTCATTCCTGTACTCCCCTCTCCAATCCCTGCCTCCCCCCCCCCTTCACCTCCCATCCTTCCCTTCACATCCTCCTAAACCCCCATTTACCCCCCCCCCCCCCGTCCACCCAAGTCAGCTATCATACACATTCCACAGTGAAAATACAAGTGGCTTTAGGACATTCTTTACTGACTTATTAACTTAAGCAACACACCTACCCCCCCCCCCCCCGCCACCCCCCCGCTTTAAAGGTGTTGTAGATATGAAATAGTCCAAGGGCACTTTACCCTCTTTATGTTAAACTTCCACTGTATCCAATTATTTTCCATGTGTATTTCTTTAACAGGCGGTGCATGGTGGAAAGCTGATGGCTTATGACTTTGGGAAAGCAGGGAACATGGCTCATTATAACCAGGTACTGAAAGACCAAGCCCCCTCTCTACTGTACATCACAAAGTTTTTCAGAAGCTCCAAAACTAGACAGTGGCCACGTTACATGCCTGATATTAGCTGAGATTCAGTTTATCAGAAGATATATACTGTACTGAGTGTCATTCAGAATAGGCGTATTCTGATTTAAGTGTTTATGACTGTGTTTCATTCATGAGGAGCTATTATTCAGTTTATCTGATGCTTTTTAGGCTGCGTGTAAACGTGGTCAGTGTCGTCTACTTTCTGTTCTCCTATCCGCTCTTCAGTTCCTTTACCACGTCCCCCTCTGCTCTCCCCTCCAGTCGACCCCTCCGCTGTACAACGTCCAAGACATGAAGGTGCCCACCGCCCTGTGGTCCGGGGGCAAAGACACCCTGGCAGACCCCAAGGACGTAGCTGTGCTCCTCACCCAGATTCCCAACCTGGTGTACCACCGGCACATCGAGCCCTGGGAGCACCTGGACTTCATCTGGGGCCTGGACGCCCCCCAGGAGATGTACAGCCAGATGATCAAACTGATGAGTCAGCATGTGTGAAGTCTGGAAGAGACACTGCACTGCTAGTTTTAACCTCAGCTCTCGGTGTGTGTACTTGCTGAAGAGGTTTTTAGTTTTATCAAATGTGAGAGAGATAGTGTATTAGTGTGTGTGTGTGTGTGTGTGTGTGTGTGTGTGTGTGTGTGTGTGTGTGTGTGTGTGTGTGTGTGTTGTTTCCAAGGAGCAAAGGAGAAATATTCCATATCGAATGAGCAATAATCATTCTCCTATTAATTTCAATAGTAAGGAAAACAAGCTGTGATCTGAAGTCTTTGTTTTGTGATGAATCATGTATAACATGTCATTTGTTCTGTCTTCTCTTCCACAACACTTAAATGGATTTTAGATGTTTGTGTTTTAAGAAAAATAAACATACAACTAGCCTAAAATCCTTCAGAAGGATTGGGTGAATGTTACCGTCGTTGGTACATTATCAGTCAAAGGCATGGTACAGTATAGAATTAGAATGAGTAGAGCAGATATGGTCCCTCATTCTAATTCTATGCGTACAGCAAGGGTCTTCAGGGTCTTTTCTAGGCAGCAGCTCTATCTAGAGGATATGCACTTTTTTAAACAGTCATCATTATCAGGACTTTTTTTGTTGTTGCTGTGTTGTTTTAAATTCAAAGTAAGAAAGTAATTCAAAATGTTTTTTTGTTCACCACTAAGTGAGGTCCATTATGTGCTACTGAAAGTGGTTTTGAGATTTTGTTTCTTCATTTATGTATTTTCTACTTATTTTGTGTTTAACACTCGTTGCCTTGTCATTATTGGATCTTACTACTTAATAAATTTCCATTATATAGTCGAGTATGGAATGATTCTTGAAGATTCTTTTTTTTTTTAAATTATTTTATTATTATTTTTAACCTTTATTTAGGCAGGGGGTCCTACTGAGACTGAGGTCTCTTTTATGGAGGAGCCCTGCTTACAATCATAGTTGTTTTAACTACAAACATAATATGGTTAATTGCAAAGTCAATGTACACAATATAATTAAATTATTATAATTAACATGTACATTCCTTGGATGACAGATCTTTATCAAGGTTTTAAACTGACCAAGTGACAAGAGAAACATGAGTTTAGTTTGTTTTGAAGGTCGTCATTGTGTCATTGTTGTTATTTTTATACAGAAAACCGAGTTTAACTCTCAAACTAGTTTTTCAACATTGTTTTAAAACAGTTTATCATCGATCCAAATGCCCAGGTACTTCTAATGTGGGGCATGATCAATCTGCAGATCATTGTAATCAATATTACAGGATCTAGAAACAAACATACATTTAGTTTTGTCCTAATCCAGCACTAGTTTAAGATCAATAAGCGATGTTTTGATTAGCCTGATGAACTGAGGGGTCACAGGAAGAGACAACAGTATCATCAGCATATGATGATAAACAGCAGATGCAGTTTACAATTGTTCAAGGACAAACCAACATTATTTATGGAAATGGTAAACAGTAGTGGACCTCGAAACAAACCTTGCGGAACACCTTTATTGACATTGAGAAAACTAGACTAAAACTAAACTCCATCTACTGAAATACATTTACATTTTTGTGAAACCAACTACCGGCCGACCTATCCAAACTAATGGCAGATAACCTCTGTAATAGGAGGATATGATCAAAGCCTATCAAAATCCTTAGGTCAATAAAAAGGGCGACACAACACTGTTTCTTATCCAGAGAGATCACAATGTCATTTATAACTAGAGAAGCAGCAGAGATGGTGCTATTTCCAGACCTAAAACCTGACTGGTACAATTTATTGATAAAAAGGACCCACAGGGACAAATGAGGATGTTTAATTTAAACATTATTGCAATAGGAACTGTTACAGGGAATCAATTTACTTCACAATACAGTACTATGTTACAGTGCCCTGCATAAGTAATGGGAGAGTAAAGCATTTTTTCTTCTTTTGGCTCTACACTCCAAAAGTTTGGATTTGAAATCAAACAATTACTGTGAGGGTAAAGTAGAAATTCTCAGCTTTTATTTGATGGCATTTGTGTACATATTGGTTTCACCATTAAAAAAAACTAATACTTTTTACGCATAGTCCCCCCGTTCAAATCCAAACTTTGTAGAGTCAAAAGAAGAAAAGATGCTTCACTCTCCCATTCCTTACACTGGGCACTTTATATACAAAAGGACAATATCAAAAAAATGTAAAACTCTGATCAATTTCTGTTTCACGTTGACTGACAGTCGAGCCCAGAGCCTCCATTATGAACCTCACTTTGCCAGAAGAAAGCCTCCTATGGCAAAGTTTCTCCAACAGCCCCTCGCCCGAGCTCAGTCAGATTTTTTCAGCATTCTAACAATCTTCTTGAACTGCAGTCTCTTTGCTATATCCAGTGGGGTCTCATCAACCTGCAGGGCAGGAGAATAGGTGGTACTGTATTACCAGCTTGGTCACATTAAGGTAAGGCACATGCATAATGTCTATGTAATTACTGTATAAACATAATTTCAATAACATGTTTTCCCATAGTTATTTTGTAATAACAGTAACAGGTGTTTTTTCTTATTATGGAGCAGTCTATTTCATTTTTGTAATTACAAATACATTTGTGTAATAACAGAAGACCATTAGTATGCAATTACAAAGCAATTACATTATTACAATGTAACTACATCTTGCTACGATGCTGTTAACAGCACTAAGGTAACTATAAAACTACACAGGTACAAATATCAACAATAAAAGTATTACTACCAGCTCTCTACACACAAAGACTTGGGCACAATGACAACAAGTAAGAGGAATTCCTCCTTCCTCAACCAAATTGATTTCCAATAGTGGACTGACTGGCCTCATACTTACTTCATTTTTTATTGAAACATCTGCATTCTTCTCCAGTAACAATGGAATGAGTTTGTGACTTTTTCTCTGACAGGCATAGTGTAGGCCAGTGTTTCCCTTCTGAAAAACACGATGAACACAAAGAAAAACTGGTTACAAAGAATATTTGTCTATGGCTCATTCTAATATTGATCTAAAATTGACGTCAAGATTCCCCTGCACCAAGCTTAAGTAGTAGATACGCAAGTGAGCTGTGGTGCTGACCTCAAAAAACATAGTGCAGAATGTAGTTTAAGGGTGCACCCGCAATAAATACAAGTTTGTTATTGCTTCTTTGCATTTATTGAAATCAGTTAAGGCCAGCTCTGACCATTTGCAAATGTTATGCAAATGCTGAAACCAGGAGCTACCAGGCTGAAACAGCAGAGCTGGCCTTAATTGATTTCAATAAATGAAAAGAAGCAAGAACAAACTTGTATTTATAAACTACGTTCTGTAGTACGTTTCTTTTAAGGGTTCTTTTAGTGTTCTTTGTCATGAGTGATGGCTCTATATAGAATCGTTTCCACACAAATAACTGTTTACAGTTCTTGGTACTTCAGAGAGGGTTCTTTACTACTATGAAGGTTCTGAAGAACTATACTTGCTGGTCCTTCTACACAACACATTATCGTTCTAATTGGTTCTTTATGGAATACAACCCTTTTTGGTACTACATAGAACCCTGTCAAGAAGAACCATCTAAGGGTTATTTGATTTGTCCCAGTAGGGGAACCCTTTCTGGTGCTACATACAGTATGCCCTGTCAAGAAGAACCCTCTACAAGGGGTTCTAGGTATGAAGAACCCTTTTTTGGTATTTACAAGCACCTTTTTTTCTAAGAGAGTACTTACGCAGTCCACTGCATCAATCTCTACATCGCTGCTCAAAACCAAATTCATTAAGTTGACATTCTTCCTTTGCTTCTCTAGCTGTGAAAAGAATGACAATTATTACACAAAGACATATAAATATATTTCAGCACATTATAGTTTGAACAGTATGTATTTCAGGCTGGTTACGGGTCCTTGGACTTAAGGATTTGTACCTCTACATTGTAAAATTACATTTATATATGACCACTGTATCTTACCAGTATGAGGTATCCGATCAACAGAATAGGCATGAGAATGGCGATCATCAGGTAGTCCAGGAAGGAAAAGGTTCTCCGTGCAGAGTAGTGCAGACATGTCCTCTGTTTCTGCAGGCAGACAAGTGCTAGCATGATGTCTAGCACATAGACAAGTGCTAGCATGATGTATGTGTCATTCAATTATCTGAACTGGGTGTAAGTAAATACTGAAAGGAACATCTATGAGCACCATATTGCTAACCCATTGCGACCATACAGTGCCCTGCGTAAACAATGGGACAGTGAAGCATTTTTTTTTTTCTTTCGGCTCTACACTCCAAAAGTTGGGATTTGAAATCAAACAACTACTGTGAGGTTAAAGTAGAGATTCTCATTTTATTTGATGGTATTTGCGTACAACACTTTTTATGCAATCTATATTGTGCCCAAAATTAATTGGACAACTGGCTTGACAGGTGTTTCTGGTAAGTCAGGTGTGTTCCGTCACATCATTTGTGCATGCATAAGAGAGCTGTCAATATCTAGGATTGATTCTAGGCTTTGCGCTTCTCTTTGGAGTCTATTGGTGCTATTGGTGTCTGTCAACATGAGGACCAAAGTGGTGTCAATGAAAGTCAGGGAAGCCTTTTTTAGGCTGAAAAAGAAGAAGATCAGAAACATATCCAAAATCAACAGTTTGGAACATCATTAAAAAGAAAAAAAACGGGCTGGTGGGTCAAGGCAGACTTCTACAGTGGGTGACCGAAGAATGCTCACCATAATCACCAGGAACACTCTCCAGGAACACGCTCCAGGAGGGAGTGTGTCAGAGACTACTATCCACAGAATATGTCACCAGCAGAACTACAGAGGTTTCAAACCACTAGTTATCCTCAAAAAGGATGGTCACTTACAGTGTGCTTAAAAGTACCTAAAAAGTCAGCAGAGGTCTGGAAAAAGGACTAGTGGACAGATATGATGAATGTACCAGATTTATTGCAAGTGGAAAGTGCATGGTGGAGGGGATGTTAATGTTAGGACATGTATAGCTGCCACTAGAACTGGCTAATTTGTCTTAATTGATGATGTAACTATGTATTCTTTAGTGTACAGAAACATGTTGTCTGCTCAAGTCTGCTCTTGTCTTCATCATACCTTAAGACAATGTCCCAAGACATACTGCCATAGCAACTATGGAGTTTTTCAGGGCCAAAAAGTTCTTGATTGGCCAAGTCAATCTTTGGATTTAAATCCAACTGAACATGCATTTCATTTCCTGATGATAAGATTGTAGGCAAAAATACCTCAAAACAAACAACAACTGAAGATGGCTGCAGTACAGGCCTGGCAGAGCATCACCATAGAAGACACCCTGCGTCTGGTGGGGTCAATGGGTCACAGATTTCAGGCAATTATTGCATGCAAAGGATTGTCAAGCAAATACTAAACATGAATACTTAATTTGGACATTTGATAAATCTGCCCCATCACTTGTGGGTACCCCGAAACAGGGGGACTATGCATAAAAAGTATTGTAATTGCTGAATGGTGAAACCAATGTGTACACAAATACCATCAAATAAAAGCTGAGAATCTCATTGTAATTGTTTGATATCAAATCCAAAATGTTGGAGTTACTTACGCAGAGCACTGTATATACAAAAAAAATTACGGTATTCACTCAGTTGCTTTGGATAAAGGCGTCTGCTAAATGGCATATCTTGTGTTATGTCAGAAGCACATGCACGTACCTTGTTCCTGAGTGCTACATCTGCGTTCAGATCCAAAAGGTACTTGACCACTCTGATGTTTCCACATCTACAGGCAGCGATAATTGGTGTGTCTCCAGATTGCTCATCTTGAACATTTAAATTCTTGGCATCGTCTTTCAGAAGGTGGTACACCTGGTGGAGGTCATTGTCATACGCAGCTTGGCAGATGGGCTGCAGAGAGGAATACATGTGGAATAATTTACGACTGTTACTTACTGTATTTCATACACCATTTAGCCTAATGTATTTGGGTTCTTTGGCGGTCTCTCTGCAGTTGACCCCTTTGAAGAACCCTTCCATTTTTTTGGTGATTTCAACCCGTATTGGTTCCATTATGTAGAACACTTTCCACAGAGAGGGTTCTACAGTACATGACACCAAAGAGGTTCAACATAGTTTAAGGTAGTACCTTTCTTTCTAAGAGTGTACTGTAGATAAATTGTAATTTCCTGCTTTTTTTCAAGGATAAACAGACCAAGAATGCAACAACACTAACACAGAGGACAATGCCAAAGATACTATGTTAGACTACTGCTGTGTGCCACTCGAGTCTGAAATCTTTGCGGCCATGCATGGACCATACCTAGGTTACATATGAAATATATGATAAGCTGTATAACAGGTTTAGCCATGAGACCGTCCCTCCTTCTGGGTCACACCCTTTCAAAACACAAATTACACCTGAGACGAGTCAAATAGCTCACAGTCACCACCGGCTTCTGTTAGGTGGTTATTACAAGTGCAATGTTCGACAACAAAGGTAGACAATCACACAGACATTAAGTCAAAGTTACCCAAGCAATCACTGCATGTTTGCACACAGAACAGTGTTCTGCCTCCATCCTCTCATTGTTTTATATGGACCATCAAAAAACAGAGAGTATAAGAATATAATATAATATAATATAACCCAATACAACCTTATAAGTGAGAGAGAAAGCTACAAGTCACAGTTTGTCAAAACAGGACAGTTACATGATGTGAAGCTCTTCTTCTGCTCTTATGGAGAGGACTGATGTTATTGATAAAGCTATACGGACCATTATGAAAAGTGTTTGAATGCGTCAACACAAATTCTAAATAGGTATGAAAGAATAAATTAGTTGCATCAAGTTGTTTAATTCTTTACCATATGATAAAGACTTCATAGGTCTACCAGAATAAAATGTGTTTTAATGCTTCTCAAAAAGTAAATAAGTAGACTAAATAAATAGGCTACAAATAGGCTAGACTAAATACAGATAGTACTCACACAAATTGAATACTAATATAACATGTTGTAATTTAGTTAATGTGTAGCCTCTGTTTTAGTGGATTAAAATCCAATACATGAATGAACTGGTGTAAAGTGGAATGTCGCAACAACTTCCCGATGTGGCTTTTCCATGGAATGTGGTTTGACTTGAACTGACAAAGTAGACCTAACATGGAGGGTCAAAAAACAAATAAGGTACAGCTGTACAATAGTCTATTAAAAGGAAACGAACATTTCAAAAGAAATGTGACGGCAAACCTACCTCCGAATACACTATCCCCATGTCTTCTTTCTTCAGCGACGTAAGTGAACAACAGAGGTTTCGTCCTTTAAAATAACACACCTGTAGTCGCCAAGAGAGCGCAGCGCTTCCTTATCAATTTGCCCTATATGTCGACTTTTTCATTTTTCATTTCAGAACCTCTTGTAGGTTATCTACGCTATCTATTCCGACTCATCTTCAATAAATTGTTCCACATTCGAATTTGGGTGTGGTTTCCTGATGAGTCATGAAGTCAAGTTAGAACAAAATGCGAGTGAGTAAGCAGCTTACGGTGCATGTATAATGCGCCAGATACGTAAAGCGTCCTCTTGTTTGGTTACTCGACGCATGTGTTATTTGCAAGGTGCCTCAAAGGGGTGTAGCAGGTTGGACCATCCTTCCTCCACATATCGTTCGTATACTGACATATCACAAAACATAGGACAGATTAAATACCATAGATGTATTGCCTGCCTCGGCAGAAATCATATACACCTGCACCATGTCAGTTAATCAGTTTTCAAAGACTTTCAAGGCACAATATTATCAGTTATTTAAAGGTATAGTATGTAATATTCAAGCTTTCTAAAAGCTTCCTAATGGTTGTAATGACTGTTTAATCGGTAGTGATCAGGGAATGAGATCCCTTGAAAGAAATATTTCATTTACGAATATTGTTTTGGTCTGGGGAAAAAGCGCTTTCTTAAATGGAGTGTCCTACCCGACACTCAGTTTGCATATTAACATGTTTAACATGTCGCGATTTTCACTTTTCTGTCTCTGGTGCTGCCTTTTTTGGATGAAGGTTATCCATTTTGCCTTTACTGGATGAAGGTTATCCAATGGGGACACCTATGAAGTTAAGGTAATTATAATGAAAAGATGTTTTGTTTTATCAAATCAAAACATGATTTTTGTTTTGTATAGAAATTAGTCACAGACAGATTTTTTTTTGCTGTATCGTACTAACCTGCTAACATCTCCTTGTTAATATAGTGACGAGTATCCCCGCCTGTCATGTGGGAGACCGGGGTTCAATTCCCCGATGGGGAGAAAAGCTTCTTATTCCTGGAATGTCAGGTTCTACCGAGATTTCAACTTGGATAGCTACAAGTCAGAAGATGATTTTTTCTTCATCGTAATAACTTCATGACATAGACTTGTTAGTATAGTGGTGAGTATCCCCGCCTGTCAGGCGGAAGACGGGCGTTCAATTTGCCAACAGGGAAAACTGCTTTTTATTCCAGGAATGTCAGGTTCTACCGAGATTTGAACTTGGATCACTGGAATCCAGAGTGCTAATCATTAGGCCTACACCTGCTGGAATGTCAGGTTCAACCGAGATTTGAACTTGCATCGCTGGAATCCAGAGTGCTTAGTATTGCTGTGATTATCCAATTCCCAGACGGGGAGAAAAGCTTCTTATTCCTGCAATGTCAGGTTCAACCGAGATTTGAACTTGGATATCTGCAAATTAGAGCGCTATAGTGAGTCAGAAGATAATTGTTTCTTCATCGTAATTATTTCATCACATCTTCTCGTTAGCATAGTGGTGAGTATCCCTGCCTGTCAGGTGGGAGACCGGCGTTCAATTCCCAGACAGGGAAAAAAAGCTTCTTATTCCTGGAATGTCAGGTTCAACTGAGATTTGAACTTGCATCGCTGGAATCCAGAGTGCTGAGTATTGTGGTGAGTATCCCCGCCTGTCACACAGGAGACCAGGATTTAATTCCCTGACAGAAAGGAAAGCTTCTTAATCTTGGAATGTCAGATTCAACCGAGATTTGAACTTGCATCACTGGAATCCAGAGTGCTAGTCATTAGACCTATATCTTGGAACCTAGGGTTAGGGCTGGAGCTATGTTTAAGGTTCGAGCAAAGCTTAAGGTTGGTGCTAGTCTTAGGGTACGAGCTAGGGTTAGGGTTGGATCTATGGTTGAGGTTGGAGCTAGGGTTAGGATTGGAGTTAGTTTTAGGGCTGGATTTAGTGTTCGGGTTGAGGGTAGTCTTAGGGCTGGAGCTAGGGTTAAGGTTGGAGTTTGGCTTAAGGTTGGTGCTTGTCTTAGGTTTGGAGCTAGGGTCAGGGCTGGAGCTAGGATAAAGGTTGTAGTTAGGGTTAGGGCTGGAGCTAGGGTTAAGATTGGAGTTAGGGTTAGGGTTGGAGCTAGGGTCAGGGCTGGAGCTAGGATAAAGGTTGTAGTTAGGGTTAGGGCTGGAGCTAGGGTTAAGATTGGAGTTAGGGTTAGGGTTGGAGCTAGGGTCAGGGCTGGAGCTAGGATAACGGTTGTAGTTAGGGTTAGGGTTGGAGCTAGGGTTTGGGCTGGAGCCTGAGTTAAGGTTGGAGTTAGGGTTAGGGCTGGAACTAGAGTTCGGGTTGGAGCTAGGGTTAGGATTGGAGCTAAGGTAGGGTTGGGATTTGACTGGTTCATCTCTGTTGCACAGGCCTCTTGCAAAATTCCCCCTCTCAACAAGTAAAAATGTGGTCCGAGTGGTACATTTATTTAACCACTAGGTGGCCTCATTGGACAATTAGTTGGTCTGAAGGGTCGACTGTGTGTGTTGCTAAGAATTGGACACCAGATGATAGCATCCTACAATGATGTATTGGAGTGATATTAAGCCTTTGGGTTGTTAGTGCTTTAAGGGGTTATAAGTGCTGTAAAAACATACTGTACATATACACATATAATAATACAAATGCAACATACAACTCAAAGGGGGATATTTGACATTTGTTGTACTCAAAGTATATCTGTAATTGTAATGTGTTTGATGTGTTGATGTTTGAATGAAAATCATTCATTTAATCCTGTAGGTGCTATTGTCTGTAGTTGGTGTATCCTGCACTCCAGTGTCTTTCGCTCCCACCTAGGATTTGACTGTAGGCCTGAGATAGTAAAATGAGTAATGGGGTGGTCTTGGAAATGGGACCTTGGGTACCTTGTTTGATATTGTGCAGGTGTTGTTTTAGTCTGGTTCCTTTGCTGTGTGTGGTTTCTCCGATGTAGTGTTTTTGGCAGAGTGTGCAGGTGATGACATAGACAGCGTTGGTGGTGTTCAATGTAAGTGGATCTACAATGGGAGTAGAGGTATGACTGTGGGGGTTAGTGATGGATTTCTTTCGTCTAAAGTGGGTGGAGTGGAGTGTAGGGGCGGGCCGTGTGAGTTTCCTACTGAATTTAGAGTGGACCAGAAGGGCATGTAGGTTTTAGTTTTTCTTGAAAGCTGAGATGACCCTGTAGCAGTAGCGGACTGGCCATCTGGAGCACCGGGAGAATTGACAGTGATCGTTAATGTACAGTGCCCTGCGTAAGTAATAGAACAGTGAAGCATTTTTTCTTCTTTTGGCGCTATATTAAGATTGGATTTGAAATCAAACAATTACTATGAGGTTAAAGTGGAGATTCTCAGCTCTTATTTGAGGGTATTTGTATACATATTGGTTTCACCATTTAGAAATTACAAAACTATACACTAAAAATAATGGGACATTTGACTTGACAGGTGTTTCTGCTAAGTCAGATGTGTTCCGTTATATAATTTGTATGCATGCACAAGAGAGCTGTCAATGTCTAGTATTAATTCTAGGCTATGCGTTTGCCTTAGGAGTCTGC
Source organism: Argentina silus (assembly GCF_951799395.1). Lineage (NCBI taxonomy): Eukaryota > Metazoa > Chordata > Actinopteri > Argentiniformes > Argentinidae > Argentina > Argentina silus. Next base: position 15,967,681 of record NC_139670.1, on the reverse strand, counting down.
TTTTGGTGTCTGTCAACATGACGACCAAAGAGGTGTCAATGAAAGTCAAGGAAGCCATTATTAGGCTGAAATCTGCAATCGCAAACAGAAGTAGGCCAAGAAATACCTCTACAGTGAATGACCGAAGAAGCTCACCATAATTAAGAAAAACCTCAAAACAACTGTCCCACAGATCAGGAACACTCTCCTGTAGGTCGGTGTCAGAGACTACCATCCGCAGAATACGCCACCAGCCATCATCTTTGAAACATGGTGGAGGGGGTGTTATGGTTTGGGCATGTATAGCTGACACTAGAACTGGCTAACTTGTCTTAATTAATGATGTAATTGCTGACGACAGCAGCAGAATGTATTCTGAAGTGTACAGAAATATCTGTCTGCTCGAATACAAGAAAATGCCTCCAAATTCATTGGATGGTGCTTCATCACACAGTAAGACAGTGACCCAAAACATACTACCATAGCAACTAGAATTACTCATTTTTCAGTTCTTGACTAGCCAAGTCAATCTTCAGATTTAAATCCAATTGAACATGCATTTAATTTCCTGATGATAAGATTTTAGACAAAAATAACTCAAAACAAACAGCAACTGAAGATGGCTGCAGTACAAGCCTGGCAGAGCACCACCAGAGAAGGTACCCAGCGTCTGGTGGGGTGGCAGATTTCAGGCAGTTATTGCATGCAATGTGATTGTCCACAAAATACTAAACATGAGTGTTTATTTTGGACATTATATGAATCTGTCTAAGAATATTTAAAAATTTGAAATTGCTACATATATTTAGTTGCATATGTTTCCTTCCCAATTTTCTTGGAGCTTCTAACCGTAACCCGATTCACGAAAAGCTACTTTTAGTGTTGTAGTTGTGTAAATAGGTTTATCATCCAAATAGATCTATAAAATTCTGTCTAATGTCTGGTTTTCCTCTTGGCAGAGTGTATAAGGCAGTAGGAGTTGGTGCCAGGGCCAGAGCATCCATGTTTCTGTCCCACCACGCCAACTTACTCAGTGGGCACAGTCGCCCTGCATGTGGGCGTGTCCATAGAGGAGACGAAGCTTTGCGGTCATTCTGGAGGACAGCTATGCAACTCACTCTCCAAACCACTCTCCAAAACCTCTCTCATTTTATTTATTTTGAAAAAAAAAATACAAATACACAAAGGAAAAACTAGACACATGACTTACCCCTCCCCGAACCCACAGATTTCATAGACAGACACAATGTGAGAAACAACAGGTGAGCAATGACCATTGTTAACCCCCTAGAGCTATTCTTACACCTCTGTGGCTGAGGTCCAGGCTTGCGTAGTTCTCTAGTTGTTTCTATGTATTTTTTCGATGGACAACTGAGCTTAATACTGTATGAATCATACCTGTAAAAGAGTGAGTATGATAGTTTTCATTCCAGTCAATACACCAAGACACTTTTAAAGTCCTTATATCAGGTTATACTACCAACGTTTATAAACATAATACCACTGGTGGATCCCATCCACTTCCATTATATTGTAAAATGTGGCAGTGCAAGTTGTTAAAACTGAGACAGGGACGCATCAACTGGAGTGAAGGTATGTGTTTGATCACAGAAATGTTATTTTCGATTGAATCCATCCTCTAAGTTTCTTTCTGGTCTCTCTCTCATTTATCATACCTGACTCAGTGTCTGGTCTCCCTCCTCAGGTGTGTTCCAGATGGAGATCCCACTCCCCTCAAACCTCTCACCATCGGACCAATCACCTGTAAGTATGAGCTATGCTGTAAGTTATACTGTATGTATAAGATGTTGTCAATCAAACATTGATTGACAAGGAAATTTCAATTAAACAAACATGTGGATGGAGACTCAGATAGCTAATTGCATGTTTGTTTTTGACTTTCAGGGTCTGAGAATCTGGATTGAGCTTCATAGATTACTGAAACGCCACTTTAAATCACTACCAATTCTTACAATGTAAGTTCAATATGAATACCAAGTGTAAAACAACTAGTATTGGCCTGTAGAATAAAGTGTTATCAAAATATGAAGCGCAACATCTACTTCCAGTTTGGACTGTGCACAAACACTGAAAAATAACCCTATAACAACTAATAGTGAAAATGGTGTTAATAAACATTAATTAAATAATGTGTTGGCTTTGTGACCACCATTACTTTCTTACTTGACATGAGTCCTTGTGTCCAGCCCATAGAATTGTATCAATATCTGGAGACCTGCTTGTAACGTCTCAACGTCATTCATTTCAGTGTCCATTGGCCTATGTTGAACAGAGTGTCTTCTTCAAAATTAGAATTTTGCCATCAAAGCACATGAAATGCCAGATGAAGACTCATCGTGGCCTGACATCATGGTACTCTATACAAGTAACATATTTTCCTGAAAATTAATTGGAAAAATAGGGCCCTTTAAAAAATAATTAGCTAAAACCTTTTTTGCATTGCTCACCTTCTATTCATTACTGTCATTAATCGGTTTTTAATTTACCTCTTATTTTTTTTAATTAATATTGAATTTATTGTATAAGACACGCCCAGTTGAGAAGCCAGTCCTTGCATTGGTTGTAGTTATACTTTTCCACCCATAGAGTTATTCCATCACCTCATACAGCGGTTCTATGAATTTACATTGACTTCATCTGTCCGCGCTGCTGTCACTGGGAACAGACCGTTCACCAATTTGCCATAGGCTGCTACAGTTTGAAAGTAAAGTTTTTTTTTTTTTGGAATATTGCTATACCGCATTTCATAATTTCAAGCCGTCATCTTTTCATAGCGAGGGATTTCATCCGTCTCAAGTCATGTCTACGAGAGGTGAGAACTGGGTTTAATACTTGTCTGGTGTAGGCTACGTGTCGGCTATTGACGCAACTGTCCATTCAGTATAAAGCGAGTACATCGGCGTTTAATAAGAAATGCCGTTGGGTTTAATCACTGAAACCATAAGGAACCCAAGTTACAGTCTATGATAGCGAAGCTGTGTCTTCAACTGGTTCGATGTGGTGTGGGCGCACCTGTCCAAAACCCCTTTTTGCATACAGCAAACCTGCATGGCCGCAAAAGTAACTTTTTAATGCATTGTCGTCAGCAAAGGAAAACAACACCTTGGACTTAATAATTAACTTGCTTTTGAAGTCATATTGGTGGTTCTGTCATCTTTTGTCATAGCATTGATCAGTTTTTGTTTTTGGTGGTTGGCTTCTTTCATTTAGGTGGTTGGCTTCATTCATATTGTGCAATGCTGGAAATGGTTATCGTATTGACTGATAGTGAAACCAGACTACACCATAGACTCCTATTGCAGTCAAGGTCTTGGACTAGAGGACTTTAGGGGCTTAGCCCAGGGGTGTGTGGGGTGTAATTAGAATCCAGAGAGCAGCTTTAAGTGATAGTCTACTCTGCCACTGTATCGCTATCTCTGTAGCTGTGTTGTCTACCCTCCTCAATCCTCCTATCCTGGTTGAAAAAGGTGTTAAAGTCAACCGTAACCTGCTAATTCTTCATAAACCCTGTTTAACTTTTTCACTGTATTTCACCTGTTATAATTTGTGCAAATAAATCAAACTAATTAGAATTTATACAGCAGCTTGAAGTGATACAGTCTACTGTGTGCCCAACCCTCCTCTGTTCTCTCTCCATCTGCCCTCTTCTGCCAATCTCTGTGTCTTGTCTGTTGCTCTCTGTGTCTTGTCTGTTGCTCTCTGTTTTTTGTCTGTTGCTGTCTGTGTCCTGTCTGTTGCTGTCTGTGTCTTGTCTGTCGCTGTCTGTGTCTTGTCTGTCGCTGTCTGTGTCTTGTCTGTCGCTGTCTGTGTCTTGTCTGTTGCTGTCTGTGTCTTGTCTCTTGCTGTCTGTGTCTTGTCTGTTGCTGTCAGTGTCTTGTCTGTTGCTGTCAGTGTCTTGTCTGTTGCTGTCTATGTCTTGTCTGTTGCTGTCTGTGTCTTGTCTCTTACTGTCTATGTCTTGTCTGTTGCTGTCTGTGTCTTGTCTGTTGGGTTAGGGATAGGGTTAGGGTCCATTGTCAATCCGGGGCTGGACCAAAAACATCCGGGGCTGACGCCCCAGAAGCCCAGGCCTAGTGATGCCACTTCACTACCGTTTCTACTTAGAAAAGTTCCCCATCTTGTTTTTCCTGCGGTATTGATTGCGGCTTCACTCAAATTGGCATTTTCAAACATTATAAAGGCTTAGGGAGGCTATTCATTGATTGGCCATATAGTATACAAGTGGCCGTTTTTTTTGTTTTTTAAGATGGGTACGATTTATAATTGCGTATGTGTGACATAGGCTTACACATCATTTATGAATCTCAATATTTTCATGCTTGTGCCTTTTTTTCAAAGAAGGCCTACGCACATATTGAGTGTGAAATGGTTATAAATGAGGCCCCAGAGCATGTACAATGTAACAGCATGCCATTAATTACCAGGTTTAGACTCCTGGTATGGTATAGAGACTTGTCTTTATCTAGACACACATAATAAATCTTTATTTCTAAAAGATAAGCTCAGTGAGTACATATAGCAAATATATCTCTTGGTTTATTGCTCAAAGGAATGTTTTGCGAGAGGGAAACAGAGTAACTTTGATCCACTTCAGACTCAGCAACCCTGCTGAGCAAAAGATTGAGTTAAAAAGAAGTAGAGAATGTAGAGGAAGTGGCGAATACCAGCAAGAATATGACTAAGAAAGTGATCAAAGGAGAGCAAAAGTATTGCATTTTTTCAACATTGGGGAACTGCTTTCTTCTGGTGGCTGTGTGTGTGTAAAGTCATTGGTTTGTCTCTAAATAAACCACCCACATTAGTTGTTTTCTGTAATGTAGATATAACATGTTTTAGGAAGCTGAGGTGTTTTTTCTTAACTAGGCCTTATTATAATATAGAACAGAAAGTATGATCCACTAACTTTATACAACTGTGCAAGGTCAGGTTTTTGTTCAGATGGGATTTTCCGACGGGATTTTCCGCCACAAAGAAACCATGAAGGATAAAGGAAAACATTGCCATGTCGTAAAACAATATTTTCAAGGAACTTTGTAAGCATTGTTGCTTGGTTGCTTCTGGAAAGTGGTGGTACAACTGGACAAAATCACCTAGCACAAACCTTGGCTAAGCAAACAGTCTGGCATCTGTGTTGGCTTTTCATTTCTGTGGTATTAAGAGGTTATAGCTCAGGATCAGTTATGGAATGCCATGTATGAAAGTGGCTGTGGGCGCGTCAGAGATTTTTGGGCATTAAGAATGAATTCAAATGGGAACTGAGGTTTAGCCCAAAGCTGACACTATCCAGAGTTGCTGTTTTCTTTTAAAAACACATGTCTGCTCATGCTTCATTTGTGTGCAAAAATCCCAACCTTTTCCTCTGCAGACGCACAGAGATCAGATTTGGCTCAAAAGTGTGTTTGACTTTGGAAGTGTCCCATTTCCTCTCAGTGTATGCATAGAAGCCCCAGTCCCATTCTCCTGTTTCATCTGTTGGAGTACCCTGAGTGCATTTCAGTGCCTCAGAGTGTGGTTTTGTTGTTGATGCCTGCTCATTACCAGTACCTCTCAAAGTCAATCACATAAACATGTCACAATATCATGTCACATAAACATGCTTCATCATTGAAACCTCGACCTCGAAAGCCTGAATTCTACATTGACCTTGATGTGACCTCTCGAAATGTACTTAGGCCGTTAGCAATAGACTCTGAGCTAACCCAAAAGCCCCATGATGGCATACACAGTGCCTGTTGCTTCAGGTCCGTTGGAGAGTTCTACCAAACTCATGAGGTTTAGTCAAGCCAACCCCCCCCCCATGTTGAAATGCAAACTGACACATTGGTTTATTCCCTTTCTTCTTCTCTCTCCCTCTCTCCCTGTCTTTGTTTCAGGGCATGTCCTCAGCTTTTTGAATCTACCCTTTTCTGCCCTCCTTATCTGTCTGTCATCCACGTTCTCGCTCTCTCTTGTCGTCTCCCTCTTTCCCGTCCTCTCTGTCATTCCCTCTCCCCCTTTCCCTCTCTCGTTCCTCCCATTCTTTCCTTTTTCTCTCTCCTATCGTTCCCTCTCCCTCTCTCTTCCCCCTGTATCGTTGTCTGCCCCAAGGGAAGCCTAGTTAAAGCTGCCAGATAGATTAATGTTTGACGACGCTAGGAATAGAACTCATTTAACAACGGCCAGAAATGATCTATCATAAAAGGCCGAATTTTCCGAGGTTATTCAAAAACTGGTTTGTGTATCTGCCTTGCATTCATCAGCCAATTGAGTGCTACACATTAGTTGGGGATGAAGTGAGTCACCCAGCCCCCTCCCCCCCCCCCCCCCCCTTACTTAATTGAAGCGCCTTGAACATTTCTAAAAGTGCTTAAAAAACGGATTATGAATCCATGTATTATTACTCTTTATCGCTATTTTGTGGTGCGTAGAAAAGGCGCATTCGTATTTGTCCATCGGTGCTTTGTCACCTTGCATCAGCGTAAACAATGATGATCAAATGATGATGATGACGACGATGATGACAGCGTCTTCGTGTGAGTAAGACAAATCCCTCACAGATTGTCCCCCGAGCCACTGAGTGACATCCACGTTGACTGACGGGGCTGGAGCTCTGTCTGAGTAACCCGACAATCGGAGCTATGTACGTCCACAAGTGGCTCTCACTCTGAACGCACGCGATGCTCTGGGATGCTCTTCTTGGATGGCATCTTTATGATCGTTTTAAATGGTTGTCATCCCTCATAATCAGTCAGCTAGTCAGCCCCAGACACAGAACTGGATGAAGGGGGAGAGAGGACCGGAGGGAGGGATGAAGAAAGAAAGAGAGAGAGAGAGAATGTTCACGTGTCTGACAAAGGCTGGCTAAGAGTATGGAAATAGTAGAATGTATTGGAACGGGGGGTGGAGTGAGGTGGGGGGGTTGGGGGGGGTACAGTCAGCGCACACAGCTCTCTTCTCAGTCTCACTCTCTCTGTCTTGTGTGTTTGTTGGTACTTCCATTGGGGCTTGTTCGAGATGTAGTGAAAGTGTATGTAGCAAAGGAGAGGATGTAGCAAGATAACACGTTCACTAAGCCTGTTGCATCTCTCTTACTCTCATTCTCTCTCTCTCTTTCTCTCTTCCTCTCTCTCTCTCTCTCTCTCTCTCTCTCTCATTTACATTTACATGTACATTTATGGCATTTAGCAGACGCCTTTTCCAAAGCGACTTACAACAAATACATTTGTTTAAGTAAGTGAATCATCTATCCATTACTCATCATAAGATAAAGTAATCAATGCCCAGACCAGAGGCCATGGGCAGTCACAATGCTAGAAGAAGGAATTTCTTTTTTTTTTTTTTTGGGAGAGAAACTTGTACAGGGGGGTAGTGGGGGTGAAGAGGTCTTTAGGAGGGAAGCCTGTTGCATCTCTGTTACTCTCATTCTCTCTCTCTATCTCTCTCTCTATCTCTCTCTCTCCCCGTCAGTGCTAGTGTCCAGTTCGGCTATTATGAAGAGAGGGTGTGTGAGAATGTTTCACCTGTGGTGTGTTGTGTCTCTTGATAGTCTAACTGGGCCATTGACTCAGGATAATGGAAGAAACAGACAGGGAGACCCTGACCCAGCTTCTATATTTGGCAATATGGCCTGATGTTTGGATGACACACTTCACTGGCCCTGCCGCTGCCGTGTGACACATTTGGCAAAGACAAGACTGTTTTGAAAGACATTTGTAATTATAAAACGGTTGCTTATCCCCATTCCATATAGTGCATGCCTGTTACACGTACAATAGGCGAGACGAAGAAGCAAGTTAGCATGTTGGTCCCTGTCCGTTTTATGGTGGTATAGGACGCTCAGGTGATGGAATATAATTTGACTGTATTTGTCAATTTGCCTAACTGCTACTATCTCTACTTCACTCTATGCTTGTGTCACTTTTGTGGTTTGACACTTGGCTCACAGGATGTCCTGCTCCCTATTGACCAACGGCCTTTGGAGATGCAGATCTTACCTCATTGTTTGTCTACATAGCCTTGAAATGGCCCGTACCAAAAATAAATATAAATACATATATTTTGCATGTGTGACTGTTAGAATAGCACCACGCTGTTAACTGTGGAATGTTGAGCAATACGTCTAGGTCCAAGGGAAGTTTAAACACAGCTATTTGATTTCGTTTGCAAATCCAATGCTTGAGAGTGTGAACGTTCAATGTGTTGCAAACGGCAAATCGGTGTAACACTTAACGTAATTCCTCTTATATGCACCTCACTGTACACGGTACCTGCCAATAGAATGACCGTTGGTCCATTATGACCGTGTGCGGCTGTTTTTAGTTCTAAGCGGCTTGTGATTCTTTTGGGTACAGTATATGTGTGAGAGCCAAGGGAGAGCCAGGGGGGAGCTAGTCTGGGGAGTATGGAAGTGTGGAGGGGGTAGACTGTGGAAGAGGAGCCGGCCCAGTGAATGGAGGGGGATTGGGGCTGGTGAAAGCACGGGGGCTTTAGCTGTTGTTCCAGGGCTTAATTGGGCTTGATCCTACCAGGAAGCAACCCCCCACCACCCCTTTCTTTTTTCTGTCTGTGCCCGATCCGTCCCCCTTGGCTCTGTGTGGGGGCCTCGGCCAATGGCATTCCTGTCACTGGGATGTCACCTCTCTCTCCAGCCGGGGGCCAAAGGATCGGAAGAGGGAGCGAGTGAATGTGGTCTGTGATTTCAGAGATAAATTCGATGTGAAATGAATTGCCGGGTTTTTTTTAGTTTTTTTTTTTTATACCTGTTGATTCTATCTACTGCAAACGTGCTGTAGTGCAGTAGACCAGACATATGCATCAGTTGAGTTCAGTACCAAAATGACGGAGATGTCAGTCGATTTTGTCCTTCCAGTCCATTGTCGAAGAACAAGTGGAGGAGGTTCCCAAATTGACAATTCAAACACATTTGCACTCGATCACTCACTCACTCACTCACTCACTCACTCACTCACTCACTCACTCTCATTGTCATACATTAAGTTACTAATAGCCGCCTAAAAACAATGACAGCGTGTGGCCTGTTACCACGCGCACGATTTCTGCGTAATCAGAGATTACAGCGTGGGTCTTCTTGAGTGTGGGCTGTCTTGTCGCCAGAACATCTCAACGAAGGACTCTCTGAACGCATGCCTACCTCAACGCAGTTGAGTGCCTTTCTCAGCGCACACACAGGAGAGAGGTGACGAAGTTCGGGAAAGGAGACGTTGGCATTAGGATAAAAAACTTGTGCACAAAACATGATTCAATCGTTTCATCTTTGGTTTTAACAGTGTAGAAACTACGTTTTGGCTTCATGGAGAGTAATATGTATAGGCAAACACACTGCTATGTTTCACCATATTCACTCACTCACTCACTCACTCACTCACTCACTCACTCACTCACTCTTACCCCCTCACTTCCCTCCAAACACAATCACCATTCTCTCTCTCTCACACACACACACACACACACACACACACACACACACACGCACACACGCAAGCTTACACTCCCTGACATCGTATCCTCCTATATCCCACTCAATGGACCTACTTCCTAATAATGTGTATTTTTCCATCGGGCATTGTTCAACCAGTCTGTGGAGATCCTGTATGGAACTCCCAACATCACCCTCTGCGGCCCTGACACATACAATGGCAGGGTCCTGGAGCCCAGCCCAGTGGAAGGGAGTGTGAGGGAAGCCTGGTGAGGCTTTGCTCCATGGCTGTTTGTTTAAGGCTGTTGTCATACCATTCCCTCTTTCTGATAACGTCACTGTGAACCGGGCCAGATCTCCGCTTTCACCGGGGACTCAGATACCGTATGTTCCATACACACTTGGTCTCCAACCATTGGCAAGTGAATAAACACGATTTCTTAGCGTACTTAGTATGTGTGTTTCTTTTTCTTCTCCTTTCGCGTACTGTACACTTCTATATATACACACACACATACACACACACATACTGCATATTGCACACAGGGGCATAAGTGCAGGATGTAGGCCATATCACTTTCACTCACTCACACACACACACACACAAACAAACACACATACCGCCCCCAGCCTTGGCCTATGTTTCCCTCACAGGTGCTTTTGTGCCAGATACATCCCATCACTATCACACACACACACACACACACACACACACACACACACACACACACACACACACACACACACACTGCCTCAGTCTTGCGTATCCCTCGCAGGTGCTTGAGTGCCCAATGGAGGCCATCACTCTGATTATAGCTGACCGTACATCTCTCTACTTCTCCCTCTCTCTCTCTCTCTCTCTTTCTCTCTCTCTCTCTCTCTCTCTCTCTCTCTCTCTTTCTCTCTCTCTCTCTCTCTCTCTCTCTCTCTCTCTCTCTCTCTCTCTCTCTCTCTCTCTCTCTCTCTCTCTCTCTCTCTCTCTCTCTCTCTCTCTCTCTCTCCCCCCCCCTCTGTCTCCCTCTAGGCTGCTGATTCGGTGTTTCTGGGCTAAAATAACAGTCTGACAAATGTTACATCTGCTCTGTTCTAGTGCCGTTCTCGTTCAGAAGAACAAATGTTCAGCGTTATTTTTGTTTACGCACGGTGCACTTTCACAAAACATATGGGACACCTGACCTATATACGTATCAGTCTGTCTAGTCGTAGTGAATTATTACTAGTGGCTAACCGATGGTTTCGCAGATGGAAAAGAAAGAAAATGATGGTGATATTGCGGTTTTCCCCTCGCAATTGTATGTGTTGTGGTTTTGTCGAGTGTACATGTCTGAACACTGTGGTTATCATATAGTATCTAAATATTTAGGCTTCAGGTATGGACTGGTCATTCCTTGGCTACCTGTGTGGTTTGACTACAAGCCTTACCCTAACTACCATCCTTTACCTTAGAAATACATTCAAAATGTACTTTACAGAGCTGGAAAAAACTCCCTCTTTTGCATTTCGCTTTGTTGTGGAGATATGACATCATCCAGGTATAACATGCTTTTTGGTCCAAAGAGTGTTCCTGTAACCCAGTTTCTTCAAAGTTAAGAGTCTCTGTAATTTTGCACCCTCCTGAACAGCCTTGTTCTCTCAGCTGGTCTACAGAGGCTGTTCATGAGAACTCTACTGTGATTAATTACAGCAGCAAAGTAGATGAAAACACTTTCCTTGTTTTCTAGTACATCTCTACAGCACATTCGGGCACATTGCCCTGAAATCACCTCAGTGGAAGAGCACATGAAGCACATGAAGCCATTCCAGGCGTTCTCGGAAATGTAGCTAACGCTCGCTAACAATATACAGTATGTTGAAAGCACATCCTGTGTTACTCCCTTCGATAGACCCTTTGATTCTCAGCATTGTCACAGTGAATTGGAGAACATGAATGCACTTCGGAGCTGTTGAAGGATTAACAAAACTAACAGCACTATAAATACATCTTAATCGTCAAGCTCAATTTTCTCCATCGTCACCGTCGTCATCGTCATCGTCATCATTATCATAGGCGGAGTAATCATTGCTATTACGGCTAGTTAGACATGGGCGATTATTTGGTTAATTACACTGGTAGCACAGCTTGTTAGTGTGTGTGTGTGTGTGTGTGTGTGTGTGTGTGTGTGTGTGCACGCATGTGTGTGTGTGTGTGTCTTTAAGGCTGTCGTTTTTCGCCCTCACCACTCAGCTGCACAGTCCATTTATTGCTTTTTCTGTACTTCTGTTTTACTCATTTAATGATGTTGAAAAATATCCCCAGCTGCATCTGTTTACCAGTCTTCAATGGTGAACCATGGAGGCAAATCCCCAGTTTAATATAGTGGTATATTTTAGTGGTATATTTTAGTATATTTTCCATCCTTAATTTAAAACAAGCTTTGGAAGTGCAGCCGAGTGGAAAGCACACCACTTGTGGCTCTTTTTCCCATGTGAAAGTTTTCTTCTCTGGTCCTGGATAGCTGCAAGGTGTGTAGGCTTTTGCCCCAACCCAGCACCAAACACACCTGATTCAACTCATCAATGTATTGAGGATTCCTTGATGAAGTTATACCTGGTGTGGTCGACGTGGAGACTGGAGACCGGAGACTGAAACGTCAGTGGTTCTGCAAGGAAGGCTTAGTTTTGTCCTAAGTTTAGAACCTTGTCATGACACATGAGACACACACACACACACATGTTGGCACATGAAAACACATGGGGCTCTTTAAAATGGTCAACAAACCACAAATTAGCAGAATGCTGAAGGCGGTGGGGGGGGAGGGGGGGATGGGTTGTGAGAGCAGAACTTGTAATCCTTAATTTTTCTGTGTGAACCGCAGTCGTGGTGACCCTTTTTGGCAAATGGACTCTATCCTCTCTCGCTCCTCTCTGAACCAAGCCTCCACAGGGTCACACCAGCAAGGGGACTTAATTGCCACTCCCGAAGCCGTCTGTCCTGGAACGCGAGCGGCAATTACATTAATTACGTCTTTACAGAGTGAGTCGCTTGAACTTGGACGAACCACAGTGGTAATAGGATTAGACAGAACTGAAACAACCTTGCGGGACTGCATTCACTATGCAAGTGGCCCTGTTGCCCAGTGCATTCTTGCTGCGTGTTGGTGTGTTTGTATTCACTAAACATCCCGGAACTGCAATAGCATGGGAAGGCTGGAGGTACTTTGAGGTTTTGATGTCAATGTTTTTGGGGGGGGCTCCTAGGGGATATTTTGTTTTTGTCCTCTACTCTTTTCCTGTGTTATTCAGTCCAGCGTCCCCTCTTAAGATGTGGTTGGTATAGTCTGTTTATTCAGGCTGTTTTGCTCATCTGGGAGTTGTTGTGATGTACAAGGGAATGTGTCGGATTGTGCTAATGTGAACTGTCCTTCGGGGGGTTGGATGGGTTGTGAGAGGATGGGGGCTCAGTTGTAATTCACTTTGACGTGATATTCTGAGGGCTTTTTATCAGTTGGAAATCTAAAGCCAATGTTTTAGTTAGCCAAGAGCCTCTTCAAAGGCATTTTTCAAGAGAATTATATCAGAAAAATATTCAGATATCATTGATATCCCTTTCTGGTCTGTTATGAGAAAATAGCTTTATTTGGACAGTCATCAAAGTGTCCCACAAAAATGAGAATTTCTTCTTTATTGACTTGTCCAGTGTAAATGGAAGCTGCCCTTCTATATCAGTGGCTTTACAAAGTGCCTTTTTTCCAGTACTGTGCGACACACCAGATTTAACTGGGGCTTGGCGAAGAGTTGATTCGCTGAATCAGGTGTGTTAGTGCGTGGCCAGAACAAAGGACACTATGAAAATCACCAAGCATAGGATACAGCATTCACGTCACACAACAGTATATTCTCCATGTCACTCATTTTAGACTGAACCCATGTTTAAAAGTGCTAAAGATGGAGTGGGTTGTTCAGCAAGCGTGTGCTGTCATTACATCCAGTATCTGCAGGGATTCGCCCACCACGACCACGCCTAATCCGTAAAATAATATCCTTCAAAAGTAGTGTGCATTCCACAGGCTGGCACCGTGGCAAGCAACAGGATACAGAGTGACACACGTGACATTTAGACTATGGCACCACAGCAACACAATGTGACACCATCCCCAACTTCTGTTCCCATCTGTGCCCCAGATTGTGTAAGCCAACCGCTGCTAATGTCGAATAGATCTAAATAACAAATTCATACATTAGCACAAACGACAAAGCTAGCGCTTATGTAACAATGGGGTACTCAGAGTTTGAGCGGCCATTGAAAAGCATTAGGTCAGGCCAAAGGATCTTAACTGCGCCTGAGAGAAGGCTGTCGCCGTGGGATACCTGACATCATCTGAGTGGTTTTGCAGCTAAACATATCTGACATGGCAAACCCTGCTGCCACAACTCTGAACCCGGAGAGAAAGCCTCCGGAACACAACCGTGAACCACGCCCTCTGCATAAACACCGTGTGCTGAGGCACGCATGCACACACACACACACACACACGCGCGCGCGCGCGCACACACACACACGCACACACACGTATATATTGTTCATAAATTAGTTAGAGTATGATTATTAATTATAGAAACGAACACACCCTCTTACAATTTCCCTTTGTATCTCGCTCTCTCAGACACACACACGCACGCACGCGCACACACACACACACACACACACACACACACACACACACACACACACACACACACACACACACACACACTAACCCCCTCCCATTGCTCGTTAATATTTCTGCTGACATAATCGATGTCATTACAAAAATCTTCCTGCTGAGCTCAGACTGTATCGAATAGCTGTGAACGAATATTTACATTCATCGCATATACACAACAGCTCTTCACCCCCACTCTATGGTAGATTGAATTGGCTGACATTGAATTAGCAATTTGTCCAGCAGTCATCTATACTCAACGTCTCTCTCTCTCTCTTTTCTCCTGAGTGGCTCAGCTCTCCCATTATTGCCTAAGTCAGTGTGTCCTCATCATAAAGAGACGACATGACTAATGGGTCATAAGCCTTAGCCTTGCATGCGGGGCGAAGGTTATCTAAACAAACACACTAGCCTCTCACCGTTACTACGCAACTCAAGCGACCTTGTGTTTGGCCTGTAGCAACTTGCGGGTAAGAGACCTCAAACATCTGAGTGCTAATTTAATCCAGATTTATCTTCATAATATACAGAAGAGGGAGAAAAAAATACCTCTCCTCAAGTGGAAACGATTACGACACGACAGAGGAATTTCCCTCAAGTTGCCTTGACTCCCGAAGCGAAGCCCAGATTCCCAGGAAGCAGTGGCTGGAGTTTGTTTAAAAATGACAAGATGGAAGTTCTGCTCTGCTCTGCTCTCCCCCCCCCCTCCCCTCAAGTTAACATAGTTAGCACAAAGGTGTAACTTTTTGGGACACTTGTCTGATGTGGTTTGTGTATGTGTGTGTCTGTGTGTGTCTGTGTGTGTATGTGTGTGTGTGTGGTGTACAGTGTGTGTGTACAGTGTGTGTGAGAGAAAGAGAGAAAGAACATGTGTGAATACCCAGGCACAGATTTAGCACAGCCTATCCTACCTCAGGTAACAGCTAGGGCATTGGAAGGGGCCAAATAAAGACGGACAAATCAGACACATTAACCATGCCATTAGTGCAACCAGCTGTTTTGCCCCCGGTAACATAGCTCACTTCACTTCAGTTCCTCCCTAACAAAAAGCAAGCACATCTGCGACGTGAAGAACATGCTAGAGGTGCAAGATGGCCTATTCAGCCCTTCCTAATTGAGTTAACATTCGCGAGAGAGTGAGCTAAAGAGAACTCGGGTATGTATTACGCAATAAACAGACTCCCTCTTTCGCAATCCTGACAATTGCTTCATGACCCCCATCTTGCATTCCACAGGCTAAAGGCTGGTGTTTTTGGAGTGAGCTCTCAAAGGAATTTGAACTCCTGGTGGGATGCTGAAAGGTGGAGTTGTAGCCAGTATAAACAAGCACACAGATGTTGATGAATGTGAATTCGTAGACTTTGGCTCCATCTCTGTAATCGAGAGTGGCTTCTTCTCCCCTGCCAGCGTAACCTCACACAAGGTTCCTATTTACATCATCACTTTGCACACGAGGCCCATCGTCAATGGGTTACCACAAGGGGGCACAGTCACAGTTAAACTTTCAAAGTAAAATATACAAGAGTGAAGCCACATCATGTTACTGAAGGGTACAGATTTGAGTTAACCATTTTAAAGAACGTTCTTTAGTTATGATGAATCCATGTTGCATGTAGAGGTTGTTAGATGCCATGAATGCTTATGGCAGATCTTATAATGCAATATGGGCCATAGGATGGATGAAATTCATCCATCATGTATCACAGATGGATAAAAAATATAGAAAATAAAAAATATATGCCATTTAGCTGACGCTTTTATCCTAAACGACTTACATTGCAGTGGGTGCATACATTTCAGTATACAGATAAAGAGAGAAGGATGCTTTATTGTTCATTGTTATTGTTCATCAGGAACATAAATCTATCTATCTATCTATCTATCTATCTATCTATCTATCTATCTATCTATCTAAGTTGCTGAGGAATTCTTGTGAAAACCTACCATGCCAACACACTGTATATACATTGTTATGCAATGCTAATGTACTCACGCCTTGTTGCCTTGTACATTGGGTGCATTCAGCTATCAAATACGCGAGCACATCCCTGGCCAGTAACGTGTGCACCACGTGAAGGGAAGAATAGTGATTATGCAATGCGACAAGGTTGCTTCCCAATTTGTGTTGAAAAGGAGGCTTGTTTCCAAGGGGTAGGTAATTACGTGACGCATGACTTGTTTCAAGGGGTGGGGGTGTGGGGGGGTTATTACGCGATGCAGGCCTGTGGGAGCATGGCGTTAACCTCTTGCCGCGGCGTGATGGTGACAGTTCTCTGGGACGAAGCCCGGCAACCCGCATTCCAACTTTCCCACACGCCAACATCACAAATACGCGTTAATGAGATCTTGAATAGAAGACAGGGAGGTAGGAAGTTGTCCCTTACAACTAACTATATCAAGTATCAAATACTTTAACCACTTCCTAATAGCTGATATTAGTGTTAAGGTCAGATAATCTGACCCTAAATCTGTGGGAGGGAACAATTTTCATCTTTAGCTTGAAAAGAGTACTGGTTGCTAGCTATTCAGTGTTTCTAACATACAGTACCCACATCTGTGGTTGTGGTTAAAGATAGGGCATATGTAGCATTAGCCTTTACTAAGCATGCTGCACATTGTAACAAAGGTCTGTTACAGTAGACTGCAAAAAGGCCAATGGCACATATTAGCTGCTTGATTGTGTTGACCTTGCCGGGATTGGAGCATATGTGTACTGGCCCATAGGCAACCAAGAAGGAGAGTTTGAATTGTGGTTGAGTGAGTACACTATGAGTAGACATTAGTAGTGCTGCTGCCCATGGTAGCATGATGGAGGGTCATTCAGCATGTGTCTCATATGATGGTCCACCAGGTACAGCCTATATCCATTGTCGTTTTTTCCAGTCAGTCAAGCTCAGCTGTAATGAAAATGTATTGCTGTACTGTAAGCTATAGCACTTAAATATACCTTAAATTCCAGTTAAACTGGTCTCAGTCATGGTCTAGACGCTGGTGAAGGGTCTGAAGGGGTCTGGCCTGGGTCTGGGTCTCACAGGAATCCGACTTAAGATCTGAGTCACTAAAAGCGAACGTAGACAAGCCTCCTGAAATGCCTCCCTTTCTCCCATTGCTTTTAAAATGAGTTTGAAAAGTTGCAGGGATGTGTTTCAAATCAATATAGCCTGTTTTCTCTTATTGAACCAGTAGGTGGAGCTCTACCTATCCCCCTGTTGTCACTCACTACAGTCACTGAAAAGATAGACAAGGACAAATCTCTGTCTGCTTGAAGGGAGTGATGGGAACAATTCGCCAAGTCTCTCTTGAACAGTGATTGTATCTCAATGAGGCTAACCTAGATACATAAAGGATGAATTGAATAAACCAAAAATTCTAGAAAAATTAAAGACCATTTGTGTGGGGGCTAATTTAGGGTCCTAAGTTTGCATAGGGGTCGTCTGAGTTTTTAACTGGGTTTACGCCGTGGCCTGTTTTTTTCGCTGTGTTTGGACTCTCACTTGATTTTTGGCCTTGCCTCCTCAGCTATCTGAGTCCCTTTGGGCCCTCCCCCAGGAAGAATATATATTAGCCAGTGTTGCTGTATTTGTTTAACCTTTTACAGTTCGTTGGTGGGTACTGGGGAGGTGGGGCGGCTCTGGTAACAGAGTATCGTGTTCAGTGCTCTGTCACACGGTCGTTTGTGTAATACATTCAATTTCAGCATCTGAAACCACAAGGACATGACGATGTCAGTTTCAAAATAGATATAGAGGAAAGCATAGCTTACTCTGTAAGTTGACTTAGTAAAAAACATTGAATACATAACAAAATTAGAACGGAATATGTGTTCCTCTCTTTATTGGAGCACCCAAATAAGGACTGTCAAGAGTGTATGTATCCCCCAATATCCAGTGCCTTGGCAGGCTTGTATAGGGGGTGGGCTTCAAAGTTGGTTGGAGGCTATAGTTCAAATGATGTAATATTGTTTCCAGCATGTTTCCTCTGCTGTCCAGCTGACAGTGTGTGTGTGTGTGTGTGTGTGTGTGTGTGTGTGTGTGTGTGTGTGTGTGTGTATGCGTGTGCGTGCACATGCTTGTGTGTGTGTGTGTGTTTGTGTGTGTGTGCGTGCGAATGTGTGTGCTTCCTCAGCTTGCTGCCCCCAGAGATTCCTGGTGACTAAACATGTAGTTATACACACTCATTGGCTGCTGAAGCCCCCTTGGATAGAAGCCTTTGGCTGCCCAAGGGAACTGTTCCTGGGTAATTTCAAGTCATTAAGCGCTATTATGTGTCATGGTGTTTGTGTAGCATCAGAGCACACACAGGTGGTCTGGATGCAGGGATTAAGACCCTCAGCACTGTTCCTGTTTGACTTAAGTGTTCATCATTATGGGAGAATATCAAAACAACATAAAAATCGCATCCTTCCTGTGCTCTGATGTTTAAATAGACATCCATTTGAGGGTCTTTGTGTGACAGTAATCTTTGTTTTTATAGGTAGAATTGATCCAAATATATGTTTTTATAGTGTAGTATCTAAAAGAATTGGTTTGCTCTGTAAACATTTGACTATTAGGGGACTTCACTCAATGATTATGCCATAACCTTTTTGTGACTTATAAAGGGTTTCTGGAGGCTTCATTAAGTCTTCAAAGTTGTAATCCATTTAAAGTGGGACCAGACTTACTGCACACCCCATCTTAAAACGTTCCAACTACAATACAGGTTGTCTTTGTTGAAAGGGCACATTGTATAATGCACACTCATAAAACCTCAGTCGGTTTATTGATGACCTCTGCATAAGGTTAACATTGATCTGAGGAAATGGCTTACATAACTGCTGTGACGTCAATGCCATCTGCACTTCACTTTGAGGAATCAATATAAAGAGTTCAACGAGAGAGAGAGAGAGAGAGAGAGAGAGAGAAATAGCCATGATTAGACAAGAATGGTGTGTGTGTGTGTGTGTGTGTGTGTGTGTGTGTGAGAATGGTGATTGTGTGTTTGTGACTGTATGCATGTGTGTGTGTGTGAATGGTGATTGTGTGTTTGTGACTGTCTGTATGTGTGTGTGTGTGTGTGTGTGTGTGTGTGTGTGTGTGTGTGTGTGTGTGTGTCTGTGTGTGTGTGTGTGTGTGTTTGTATGGTGCATGTCTGTTTGTATGTGCTTGAGCAAGCATGCGTGTGTATGTCATAGTCATAGACCTTCAAAATGGCATTCCAGTAAAAGAAGATCCCATAGGGTTGATAATGACTCTGGTTTTTTGTAATGTGTTTCAAAATGAATTCATGGAAATGACTTTGTCAGAGCTTTGACCAGCGAATACCCAGACAGACGTCAGTGACCTCTGGAAGGCCCTCTGTCTTATCGTTGACTTGGTGCCAGGTTAAATGTAGATACTTGTCCTAGTCATAAGCCTCGGGAAGCAAATGTCCACGCCAAAGAACAACATGGATTACTTTAATCAAACTATCTGCAGCAACAAGATTGAAACGGGTATTATGATTGTGGATATTGTTGCTGACAAAATCTAATCTAAGTGGTCAGAGTTACATGAAAAGCGGTACAACCCTTCCCAACCACCCCACCCCAGCCCCACCCCAAGCTACCCTCACAGAGAAAACATTCTCTGTCCCGCTTGTCCGCTAGATTCTATGCCAATCAAAACCAAAGTACAGACAGTTGATAAAATGTGCATTGTCCTGTACAGATGTGGGCTAGCTGACCCCTGGCTTTAGCTATAAAGCGATTGATTTAAACTGTAAAACACAACATGATGATAGAAATACAATTCCCAATCGCAGGAGATTAGCAGGGGGACACACACACACACATCTCTTTTTGATATGCCCCGGTGGCAGGCGTGTCATTGGACAAAGGGATGCAGGTAAACAGACAAAGTCATGAGATTCTCCCTGCCCTTCGCTAAAGATAAACACTAAAAATACAACCCTCTTAATCTTCTTAAGGGAGCGTGGTTGCTGCTCGTCTTGACAGACAACACACACAGAGTCAATTGCTAAGTCTGAGTAGGCGTCCTAATGCCTGAGGTTTGATGGAGGTTTACGGTTTAGCCGTTGTGGCGTTCGGCGGTTTGAACGCTCACTCGGTTTACGGTTTCTAACGGTCCTCGGTTCTCCTGTTATGGTCGTTGTTCTTTTTCCCGCATGGTTTCGCATTTGGAGTCTGTCTGCAACCAGTGTTGGGCAGAGAGTCTCGGTAGCATCAAAATGCCTAACATGCCCAACCTCAGCAGCCTGGGGAAGCTCTGTGGCTCCAGCCACGACGAGATGGTGGTCCTGGACCGGGTCAAACGCAAGAACTCGGTCAGGCGGATGTCGATCATCGAGGACGGTGGCATCGCGGAGGTTCTCTACCTGATCCCTAAACAGGCCATGATGGAACAGCTTCCTTTCTTAAACCCCAATGACTATCTCCTGTGTGAGAAGATGGTGGGCTGGCCATCAAACATGTCACCGGGTAAGGAAAGATTCACCTGCCTAGAGGCCTAGAAACAGGTGTGGTAAAAACAGGCTGGTAAAAATTGAGGGAAGGCAAAGAAGAAGAGAGGAAAGGGGAGAAAGGGGAGAAAGGAGAGGTAAGGGAATGGGGGAAAGAGGAACAAGTAAGAGAGGTGAGCAAGCTAGGAAGAGTGTCGACTGAGAACATAAGTTATTGATAAAAAAAGAGAGGGTATTCTTTTTTTTGGCATGTCAGAGTATTTGTCATTGCATTTATCTTGAACGTGTAGTCAGATTGAGCATGTACGTCCGATATGAAGCTGAGAAATAACGGGTATCGATGCAGTTATGCGCGCAGATCTCGAGTTAGGATTCCACCCTGTGATCAAAAATGTGTGTCTGTCTCTGTGTGTCTTTACATGTTGTGTTGTGTGATTGATCCTGATTTAGGATTCGTATGGTTATATGTGCTGGATGTGTTGCCAGTGTGTGCTGTGTTAATATGTATAACTCTTGATCTGACTCTTGATGGCCCTCTCTTGAATTCCCTGACATGAACACGGCATCTGATTATTAGCCAGACTCTCTCAGGAGAAGAGTGGATTGTATCAACATATCATGTTGATTATCTTGGAATAGAAAGAGTTTGACAGATAACTGACAGCTAACAGACTTGTACCCAGAAAGGGATCCCTGAGAGTAAGCTCCCCAGTAAGCAGTTTCATGGTGAGAAATGTATCCACACTGTAACACAGGCTGGAGCCGAGCTTTACTCAGAACATATGACATCACCGCAATGATATCAGCTCCGTACCATACAGTACTGTAGGTCCTAGAACAGAGAAGGACTGCTTTAAACCGAGTCGCAGTGAAATCGTCCTCTACATCCCACGAGTTGAGTTCAATAGAGAAGAGAAGAGCACCTACAATCTGTCCTATAATTGCCAGATAAGGGCAGAGCTGTGGTCAGCACCATCATAGTGAAATCATCTCTTTTATGTGCACCAGATGCATTATTTTAGGAGTTCTCTTCCATTTTGGTCAACGCACCTGTTCTGAGCACAGTGGTCACGCAAGCGTTCATAGAGCCCAGCTGGTGGCCTTGTGTAGAAGTACTGTACAATCTCTCCACATTTTACATTTACATTTATGGCATTTAGCAGATGCCTTTATCCAAAGCGACTTACACCAAATACATTTGTTTAAGGAAGTGAATCATCTATCCATCAGTCATCATAAGATAAAGTAATCAATGCTCGGACCAGGGGCCATAGGCAGTCACAATGGTAGAAGAATGATTTTTATATATATTTTTTTTCTCTCAGTATAATACAGAATGACAAAAGGAGATGAAAAAAAAACACTTTTATAATCCTCTTAGGTTCCTTGTTCCTGCAAAAGCATAGTTGTTGTCAATTCCAATCAGAGGCAATAGTCTTGAAATTCGTGGTAACTAAAAAAAACAAAAACAAATGTACAATCTGACTACGGTCACACTGATGTTCTCACTATGTTTGCCAATTTTTTTGTCAGATTGTGTGTGTCTTTGCTGTACTTGAGATGTGTTGCGATTGAGTACAAAGTGGTCGCTGTTTCCATGGTACTTTTGTCATGGGTATTCCTCTAATATGGATTCCCATATCCCATTATTTTCTGGAACCTACAATTGGTAACTACCCGTGTGCCCAATTGTTAAAGAAACAACCAAGTATTTCAGAGGTTATTATTGTGTTACAACCATTTTGAATTATACCTAGTAATTTCTGTACAGTAAAATAAAATGCTTCTGAAAAGTATCCCTTTCTCTGGAAGAGAAATGTGTATGAAAGAGTAGAGTGTATGTTATATGATTGAGAGAATTTGTCAGGAGCAGCCGTAGTTGATTTTCTACCTTCTCAATGAATTTTTCATGACAAAGAGACAAACACTGTCTATCTAGACACAATACTATCGTCAGGATCGGTTAATGTTTGAAAACAGCACCAAAGTACTGCTGGGTCACAAAGTACAACCCCTTCATTATAGTAATTACATACCCTGGGGCAGTCAGTCATTGCTAGTGTCCCTCGGTTTAGAGCTGAACGTCTCCCAAGCCTGCTCTCTTACTTACAAACAAACAAACTACATAGCATGAGCCGTGAGTCTTTCATCATGACTCAGTTGGAGTAATGCTGTATGGTCCACAGATGCTCAAACTATTATAGTATGCTATTAGCAGTATGCTATGTTGACTTGCAGCAATTTGCTATGTTAAAGTCAAGGGTTACCGGCTAGGGTTAGAAGACAGTTACTGGAACAGTTTATTGATTGTGAGTTGAACTTTTAAACCATCTGTAGGGGATTGGGGTGACTCACGAACCACTCATCCGGAAGAAACTCTCCAATGAGATCCTCTACCGTCGTGGAAACACTGACAATAAAGACCGAAGGGTATTGCCTGAAGCCTACAGTATATCTCACCCTCTAAAATCTCTCAGGTCAGTGTGTGTTGGCCATACTCTG
>NC_139670.1:15932144-15939644 GCF_951799395.1 Argentina silus | reverse complement strand
TTATAGAAGCAACACATTGAATATAGAGCACAGTAAAATACAAAATGCACACAATAATTAATAAAAAAACAAGCATGCCTCTGTGAGCTGGTCCCAAGCCAAGGACTTGAAACAACTGTGTGGGACCAAGTGTTCCAACCCCAGTCTACACTGAAGATCGTTCCAAGTCTGAGGAATACAGTAGCTAAAAGCAGTTTTTCCTAATTCTGTGGACACCCGTGGGACATTAAAAAGAAGCAAGCTCAGAGACCGTGTCTGATCGCCACTGGGTTGCCATGAAAGCAATGATGTGAGGTAAAATGGGAGTTTTAAAAGAACTGCAGAGGGGACATGTTCTTTGCTTTGTATTAATGAATTTAGATTGCTTTTCGAAATACAAATCCGACAGCTCTGTTGTAGGCCTATTGGTAGGACACATATCTTTGCTGTCATGCCTACATCCAATGTCTTCTAACTTCACAGATCGCACTGAAGGCGCGGCTTAACTACCAAGATGCTAGGTGACGGAACAATAACCCCAATATGACTCTTGATATGGACTTGAGATGGAATATTCATACTTACAATGTTATGGGTACATAGGAATATCACCATGGCAAATGAGTGCTAGTGAACATCGTCCACATGTGTCTAGCTTCTTACTAAGTTGATCTGCTCTGTGATTCTGATGTTCTAAATAAGTGGACTTCTTCAGCATGTCATATGCCTTCCCAACTCCTATATTAGCTCTGTGAGCTTTGGAACTCTTATTTTCCTAACAGTAACATTGGCCACAAAGTATCACTAGCCTACCATGTATTTGCAACACTATTCTGGGAAGCGTAGCGTGACTCTCCGTTTCACTGTGAAAGTCTTTAGCGTGCTTGTATATGCTTAGGCCCATGTTGGTCGTCACATGTGGCTAATGGCATCGTTGAGATTGTGATTAGGCATCGCTACTCCAGGGTGACCATGGCCATAGCATTCCGTGGCGTAAACAATACAATTACTGGCCTACGTCGAGAGGCAGGGGAGAGCCATTAACATAGAGGCCTGTCATTCATTACGTAAGCTTGGACTCTATTGTGAGGGACCCAAACACACACACACACCCTTACACACAAACATAGTCTTTTAGACGCAGACTTAACAACGCCAACTCACCATACTTCCAGAGTCATTTGAGACGTTAGATATTAGACTCCTGAAATTCTGTGTGTGTGTGTGTGTGTGTGTGTGTGTGT
Source organism: Argentina silus (assembly GCF_951799395.1). Classification (NCBI taxonomy): domain Eukaryota; kingdom Metazoa; phylum Chordata; class Actinopteri; order Argentiniformes; family Argentinidae; genus Argentina; species Argentina silus. The sequence goes on along the minus strand of NC_139670.1, from coordinate 15,938,421 downwards.
GTGTGTGTGTGTGTGTGTGTGTGTCTGTCTCTGTCTCTCTGTCTGTCTGTCTGTCTGTCTGTGTCTGTGTCCACGTGGTATCACTCCTGTGAGCGTGTTCTCCAGAGCACGGACGTCGGATGGAAGGATGTTAATTTACCCAAGGTTCATTGCTCTTAGGATGATCCCTTGGGGTAGCTCAAGCAAAGCACAGGCTGTGTTTGCAGATATGCTTATCACATTCTGACAAGAATATTTATAAGAGCGGTCCTTTGACCAGCTGCTGAGTTGGACTTGGATGCCAGATAGCACATTCTCCACCGTGCTGCAATATATAACCTCTCTCTTTTCTCCCTGTGTTGATAAAAGACTGATAGGAGGAGATAGCCATTTTTGGTGGTCTTTGGCTACTTTTATTTTTAGTGCGCATAGTTTGAATACCTACTTGAGGATGGGGCCCCTATTCAACCAACTCTGGCAGCGGGATATGTTGTTTTATGGATATGATCTGCCGCTAAGTTTCCTTTCAGTTACTCTGTAAACAAAGAATCCAAATGTGAGTTCTTGCAGGGCAAGGGTGATTCCTGTTTCGTTTTCTCACATTCTCAGGAACTCTTGTCACAGGGTTTGATTGAATCGAGCCCCCCAGTTTGTAGATTGGTGATGTAAAGCGCGCTGATTCTTTGTCGTTGAACAATATAGACATGTTTTTTTTTTGTCATGTTCAGTACTGTAGCAGGTATGTTGGCTGAGGACGTATTTTGCAGCTTCCATGACCAGCATGGGGAAGAGTTACAGGGGAGAGGGTTGTATAGATTATATTATATATGTTATTATATGTGTATGAACATATGATATGTTCATATTCAAACATATTGAATGAGCCAGTTGGAAGCAGGGGATTATTTGCTGACGATGGTTGTTTGAGAGGCAGGTCGGGAATTCAGCCATGACACAGATAAGATCAGATTTAGTGAACAAGAGGACATAGCATTGTGTTTTTCCCATTCCAGTGTCTCAACCTTGAGACTGTTCCCTCACAATACAACTTGTGTGTATAGGCCTATGTGTATTGGGTAACACATTACTTTCAGGTGCCATCTAAAAAAGATTTCTACATAGTTTATAACAAGTTCATAAACTGCAGCTTAGTTGTTGAATGAATCATTTATAAACCATTAACAAACCGTTAACTTAAGTGTCCAGTTATTACTATTAGTTATGCAGTTATGTGCGTTTATAAAGCATGAACATTGCTAGCGCCTAAGTGTAAGCTCACTATTTGGCAAGCACCAAGAATCTATTGAAAAATGTAAATGAATCAGTTATAACTGATTAATTCTTAATGAACAAATAAACGAAACAAACTAGCCTTAATCTTTTTGGACATTCCATTTGTTCCACTGTGCCAGGCTGAGATAATGTATTTGACCACCATGTCTGGTGTCGATTACATTGGTTGACTAGTCAGACATATGAGTATAAGACGCCATTTAAACCGAGCAATTAACACGTGTCCTCGGATCGAATCTGTTCCCACATCCAGAGAGATTCAGACGTAAAAAAAAATGTTGCCAGATTGTGAACAGATGTAGTAAACAATCTCCTTATGGGGACGAGGACATATTCTGACCGATAACCAGCCTTGTGTAACCACATCAGGGGCCAATAGAATGTTCACCAAAGTCCTGCAACTTTCTATCCTACTGTGTTTGATACCACAGGTTAGAACTCTGTAAACACTCAAACAACATCCAACATGGACACAAGAGACGGATACGGAGCTCCTTTGAATGCCTGGTTTAGACGCCAGGTGCTGGGTTTGATAACACCACATGCCGAGCGTGAGCCAGATCTAAGTCGATCATGTTGTGCTGTGTGCTTCAATTTCGTGGAAGCTTGGTCGGTCCAATTGTGGAATGCTTGGTTGGTCCAGTTTTCTCAGGGACAGGAAAGGATTGGCTAGCCAGGTCAGAGGTCCAAGTGGGAGGGAGGTCAGCTGTACTGTAGGTCAGGGACAAAGGGGGGAAGCCAGGTTCGCGAGGTCGAGCACTTGAGGATTAAGGACGAACGTGGTTAGTCACTGGTCAGATGTGAATACTGGGTTTTAAGGCCCAGGTTTCTGGATAGGGTTAGAGTTGGCTCAAAATTGTAGGGGAAAGGTTGGATTTTGTTTACAGCTGAGAATGATACTCTCTCTTTTGACTTACTTTTGAGAGAAGGAGACATAACTATGGATAGTGGGTATTTTCATAATGCGAGTGTAGCGTAGTTATACTGAAGCGACATGCCTACTGTAGATTGGTAGTGTTACTGCAGCGGAAAGCATTCATTTGCCTATCCAGACACGTCAGATCAGTGATTACGCCAACGAAGGGAGACAGGAAGGAGTATGAACAGGGCCTGATTGGAAGTCTAGAATGCTAATTTGCTCACCTTGCATGTCACTCTAGGCGTACACACACACACGCGCGCACACACACACACACACACACACACCCACACACACACACACACACACACACACACACACACACACACACAGAGAGAGAGAGACAGAGAGAGAGAGATAGAGAGAGAGACAGAGAGAGAGATAGAGAGAGAGAGAGAGAGAGAGAGAGAGAGAGAGAGAGAGAGAGAGAGATAGAGAGAGAGAGACTGGTTTGGCACGTGTCTGTAGTCAGTAACAGTCACAGGATGACGTAGCCAGGTCTAAATTGATAAGAAGTTTGGCCCCAGTAAAACTCCAGAGTACTTAACCATGCTTAATGAAGGTTAGAACTTTGGCCCCAGTGCACAACATCATTATCCTACCGGAACCCTCTTCAGCCCTGCAACCAATGACACACGATACCCAGCTAACAGTTGATGTTACCTAAAGGTTCCCTCTTACTTGGCAGAGTTTTAGGTTAGGAATAATGTTCCCTAAGCACAGTCATAATTTGCCCAGTTTAATTTAGAATATAACACAGTTCTGAAAAAAATCTTCCCTGATGATTATGGTATTATCCCTATCTAACAAACCTATGGGCCAACTTTGGCAGTGGCCCACACATCACTTGTGCAATGTACTTAAATTAAATTGTAGAAACATTTTTTTAACTTAATTTGGTGTCTCCCAGACATCCACACTGCTGGAGAGATTTGTTGCTGTGGTGACAAGCTTCAACCGTATAGAAACAAAATAAGATTAAGTGGCTTCACATTCCTAGTTAAGATAAGGTTGCAGTTACTGAGCAGACAGACGCCACGGAGGCTTGTGTGGTCCTCTGTCTCGTTTATTACGGGTGAAATCCAGACGAGAGATAGGTTAATAGGCTTGGCTTGATCCTTTTTTGGTAAATTACGCATTGATCTCCATGGAGAGTTGGCGCGAAAGTCTTTGTAGGTACCTCAAGTCAGGGCCAAGGACAGTCTCCCGTAACCGTACCGTAATCAGGGTTGAGGGCATTCCACGAAAAGTGTGTAAGAATTGTTAGAATAAGTTGAAGTTCACTACCAATCTTCCGCCGTAGATTGAAGACTCATCTCTTCAGGCTACATCTTAACGGTGCCTCCTAAAGACCTCTTCACCCCCACTACACCGCTGTACAAGTTTCTCTCCTGTTAAAAAAATAAAATAAATAACATTTAAACAAAATCCCTCTTCTGGCTTTGTGACTGCCTATGGCCCCTGGTCCGTGCCCTGCGCATTTGAAGTGTGCCCACAGGGTAAAAATAAGTTACCGATTTAAAGAGGAGAGAAGGAAGGAAGGAAGGAAGGAAGGAAGGGAGGACGGAAGATGCATTTCTAAGGGATACAGGGTGAGAGTTCAGGGCCTGCACTTGTTTGAATACTTTCAATATGCATCCTCCCTTCCTTGAAGGAATCACTGGTCTGAGCCTACCTGACAGGTTTGGGTTCTAATGCATGCCATATAATATGACCCATCCAGAGATGTCAGATCAGTGAAACAGTGAATGACACCATAATATGATTGGTGCTGAAAAGAGAACAATGAGAGGAGACTCTACCAGAAGATCAGGAGCAACAGGAGGAGAAGGACAGCTAATCCAGCAATCCTCCTTTTAAATTCAGCATCAGAGAGACTGTTTGTGTGCATGTGTTTGTGTCTGTCTGTCTGTTTGTCTGTCTGATTGTGTGAGTGTGTGTGTCTGGTCTGTGTGTGTGTGTGTGTGTGTGTGTGTGTGTGTGTGTGTGTGTGTGTGTGTGTGTGTGTGTGTGTGTGTGTGTGTGTGTGTGTGTGCCTAGGGTGACATGCGAAGTGGGCAAATAAGCATTCTAGACTTCCAAACTGTCTGTCTGACTGTGTGTGTGTGTGTGTGTGTGTGTGTGTGTGTGTGTGTGTCTGTCTGTCTGTCTGACTGTGTGTGTGTGTGTGTGTGTGTGTGTGTGTGTGTGTGTGTGTGTGTGTGTGTGTGCGTGCGCGCGCGTGCGTTTGCCTATTTGTGCTGTCTGTCACAACTCAAAGGTCAGGAGCCTGTGTGTGTGTTTACATGACAGAGGGAGAGAGAGGGTTAGCGGAAGAACCCGAGAACTGGATTTCCTCGTGTGACAATCAGCATGGCAACGTCCCTCTAGTCCCTGTGAAGGGCCACCGCTGCTTTTATGAACTCCTCTTTCTGAGCCGTGGCTGTGTGTGTTTTTTTTACGGGAGGCCTGCAGTCAGAAGTGCTTACCCCAGCCAGCCTTGTGTAAGCAGGCCACAGAGCAGATAAGAACCTATTTCTATGGGTACAGGCCTACTGGAGAGAGAGGGAGGGAGGTAGAGAGATAGAGAGAGGGGGGGGGGGGTGGGACAGAGAGAGAGAGGGGGGGGGGGGGACAAAGAGAGAGAGAGGGGGGTTTAGAGAGAGAGGGGGGGGGGGAGGATGGGACAGAGATAGAGAGAGGGGGGGTGGGACAGAGAGAGAGAGGGGGGGGGGGACAGAGAGAGAGAGAGAGAGAGAGGGGAAGTGAGAGAGAAAGAAAGAAGATAGAGGGAGGGTATGAGAGAGTGAATGAGAGAGAAAACACGTACAGAGCATGTGTGAGAGCTCGAGGGGGAGACAGAGAGAGAGAGAGAGAGAGAGAGAGAGAGAGAGAGAGAGAGAGAGAAGAGGAGCGTGCTCAATCCGCCACATTCTTTCCTCTCCTCTCCTAATCATGCTCACAGCCTTTCAAGTGGGCAGCGATTAGATTGGAGAGGCACGCATCACTTGTCACATGTACTGTACTGTACATGAGAGGCTGGGGAGGTAGGGACAGATAGAGGGAGGGAGGGAGGGAGGGAGGGAGGGAGGGAGGGAGGGGGGGATCAGGCACAGAGGGGAGAAAACAGGGGGGAGGAGAGAAGAAGGGAGAGGGAGAGGGAGAGGGAGAGAAACAGCAGTAGAGAGAAGAGAACCCACCACATTCAGAACCCCTCTTTATCTGTGGTATTATTATTCATAATTAGTTTTATTATTAGTGTTATTAGTAGTATTATTCATGGCTGTCTGGAGCTGTTTTTGTCCACAATGCTATTCCCTATCTGTACTGAACGGTATATTGTGTTGAGGAAGAGCAAGTGCGACAGAAAGAGAGACAGGGAGGTAATTGGGGCAACAGAAAGTGCTGATGAGGGATGTCCTTTATTGTTTAATTCTCCTCACACTCTGAGCTGAAGAGACAGGGAGCGGACGCCATCTTTGATTATCCTAATGACCTTCAGGAGTTATTATCAGTGGGGTGGAATGGCAGCACTGAGGGTCACACACACGCACGCACACACACACACACACACACACACACACACACACACGTACACACGCACACTCACACACACACACACACACACGTACACACGCACATTCACACACACCCACACAAACACACACACACACACCATCCCAACCTGCCCTTGGACAGCAAGAGTGTGTATTCCCCTTCTCAGCAGTAGCCGTGCTCTGGGCAGAGAAACCCTGACACTCATCAGCTCTCCCAGTGTCTGTGAAGGCCTGTGGTCTGCAGCTTTCTCTCCTAGAGGCCCTGGAATTCTCAATTCTCATGTAACACCTCACTGGGCCGGTTGGGAGCTTCGGGACCTCTGTAGCCATGTTGAGTGTGAGTGTGTGTGTGTGTATGCAACATAGGTGTGTGTGTGTGTGTTTGTTTATGTGTGTGTGTGTGTGTGTGTGTGTGTGTGTGTGTGTGTGTGTGTGTGTGTGTGTGTGCTTGCACGTATGTGTGTGTGTGTTTGTTTGTTGTGTGTGTGTGTGTGTGTGTGTGTGTGTGTGTGTGTGTGTGTGTGTGTGTGCTTGCATGTGTGCGTAGGTA
>NC_139670.1:15919644-15927144 GCF_951799395.1 Argentina silus | reverse complement strand
ATAAGGATATTGCAATGCCATACAACTTTGTTGTGGCTGATTTAGGCGAGCTATTTGGAGCATGCTAAAACAGGCCTAATCACTCTTGTCATTTTCCACGCAATGATGCTAAGCTGTCTGCAAATAGCGATTTAAATCACATTTTGGTCACTGATTCTCAGAATCTATAGATAGATTTCGACTTAGATCAAAATGAGATCAACTTCTCATTGGATCATTGCCCGTGGGTTACAGTAAAAGCAAGAACTCACCATATACTGTAAAACAACCATTATTCATATCAAACTGCCACTTGTGCAATGATGTACCCTATTTCAATGTTTACAGTACATCTGAAAAAGGGGTTTAGAACCAGACTGTACGCTTAAGAGTCCAAAGATGTCCTGAAAATAACCTCAGACGAACGACGCAGCAGAGACCAGGAAGAAGGCCTGTTACAGAGCTGAGGCTTAATAGGCGCGGTGAACTTTGCTCTGCTGGTATTGATCGAGCAGACTGATCTGATGGAGATGTCCTACAGTTACGTCCAGGCAGAGCAGTCATGCCGTTCCTGGAATGCTGTTCGGGAGAGGCACTCGGCATTGCCTGCGGTTATGTAAGGTGGATAGCAATAATGACTTGAGAGGAGATGGGACCTGGCTCAGTGTAGGAAGGGAAAACGATGGTGTCACCCTTAAGAGGGATGTTGGCTTCTAGTCAATGGATAGATTCAGAGCATTCTGCCAACGGAATGAGGGTGGGTAAGTGGGGTGTTTGTCTGCATGTGTGTATGCATAATGTATGCACACGTGCTTGTACGTGAAAGCCTATCCCATCCCATCCACCTCTCTGGCTCTCTCTCTCTCTCGCTCTGTCTCTCTCTCTGTCTCTCTCTCTGTCTCTCTGTCTCTCTCTCTCTCGCTCTGTCTCTCGCTCTGTCTCTCTCTCTCACTCTGTCTCTCTCTCTGTCTCTCTCTCTCGCTCTGTCTCTTTCTCTGTCTCTCTGTCTCTCTCTCTCGCTCTGTCTCTTTCTCTGTCTCTCTGTCTCGCTCTCTCTCTCGGTCTCTCTCTCTCTCTCTCTCTCTGTCAATCTGTCTCTTTCTCCCTCTGCCCCTCTCCACCTCTCTCTGTCTTCACACACACACCCCCCCCTGCACAGTCAGAGAAGCTCTGATGCTATTTCTGGCCCAGTCTCCAGGAGCCGTTAAAACGCAGGGGGCCTGAAATAGCTCCACTCATCCCCCGTGGGAGGGGTAGGGAAGGGAGGGAGACCAATGACCCCTGCAGAGACTGGCAGCCAGGGTTAGGGAGGGGGGTTATCCGCCAGTGCAAGCAGGAATGTGTCTTGTCGTGTATGTGTGTGTGTGTGTGTGGGGGGGGACATCCTAATCCTCACAGTGTGTAATTGATTCCTATGCAAATCAGAGACCCTACAAAAACGAACATATTAATTCCAAAACTACATGAACTATTATCCTTGCATTAAGATGGGCTCAATTCAACTTATTGAGTGATTTGCTGATGACATTTTTGCATTTTAGCTCATTTTAAGAGTGTCATAGTAAATGGCCTGAATACTTATGTACATGAGGTATTTCTGTATTTCAATTTTAATAAATTTACTGAAATTTCAAAAGATTGTGTGTGGATTGATGGCAAATTCTTTTAATTTAATCCATTTTAAATTGAGTCTAGAGCACAATAAAATGTGGGAAAAGGTGAAGAGGTCTGAATACTTTCCAAAGGCACTGTAAATATATGTGTGGGCATTTCATTTGTCGCTGTTGTTGTTCGTTTATGCGTGCGTCATGCGTCCAAGCATGTGTGTGTTTGTGTGTGTGTTTGTGTGTGTGTGTGTGTGTGTGTGTGTGTGTGTGTGTGGGTGTGCACTTTTGGTGAGTAGGTGTTGTAATGTCGATCCAAAAGACACTGCCACTCAGCAGCTGTGGATTTACACTAACGAGAGCTGGCACTCCCTCAATCCCCCCCCCCCTCCCTCTTAAGATACCCCTCTTGTCCTACGGTTGCACACACGCAAACACATGGCTAAATCCCAATGGGTTCACTTTCATTAAGGGTAAAGCAACTCCCATAAACAGGGCAAGGTTTCTTCCTATACGGGCCAGTCCCTTGTTTCAGTGAGAGTGGTGTTCTTATTGGCTCCTCGTTGATTGATGATTCCTGACAGAGCCTGAAAGTGCAGATATAGGATAAAGTCCCATGTCACTAACTAAAAAGCAACATTAGATATTAATATCAATATTGGTTAGCAGGGGGAAGGAAGATAATTGTTCTATTACTACCACAAGGCTGCCCGGCTGTCTCTCTGCGTTTTTACTTTTGTTGTCTGTCTGCATGTGCGAGGGTGGTGGTGGGACATAACTGAAATGTGTTGGTCAGGAGGTGGTGTGTGTGTACAATTTTCTAAAGTAATGGGGGATAAGATCAACATTCCGGACCGAAATAGCAACTGGCACCTGTTGTCACTCTAGATACCACCGTCTCTTAGGCTATACACACCCGCACATTGACACACACACACCACACACTCAGGCACACTACCACACACACACACACACACACACACACACACACACACACACACACACACACACACACACACACACACACACACACACAGTTGCTTCACTACTACATACTACACTATTGCCTGTCCTTAAATTCCTTTCAGACTGGTAACTACTTGTTATACAGCTCTGGCCAATCATAGACACCGCACCACAGGATCGAACACTCGTAAAATGTTATGGAGCCTTAAAGAAACAGTCGTAATAAGTAAAATCGTAAAATCCCTCCGTTACTACTGAGTCAAGGTTCTGTCATGGAATAGGTCGTCATACTGACACCAGATAAATAGTTAGGTTATAAACATTTACAACGTGTTCCTCAGATATAGCACCTGGCATGAGAAAGTTGACAACTATTAAGTCATCGGGCACCCGGGGGGGGTGGGCTCTCGGCACTGATAAAGGTTATTCTTTGGAAAGTCATATCGTATTGCCTTCAGGGTTTCCCAACACCAGATTAGGACTGTTGCCAATGTGTCACTTAATAACCCCTTCCCTTCCCCTGAAACATATCCCTCCTTGTCACAACAAAAGTGTGAGGAAGACCCCTGACCTGTACCCTACTTTACTGCTGCGCTTAGGTGTCCTTTATTAGGTTGCAATCTCTGGCATTTCACGTTCTAATGTGTTCTTCAGATTTCAGTGATTCAGCTCTTTTGGGAACAAGTTCCGGTAGAGCTTGAATTCGACCTGCGAAAATACGGTTTCAGTACTGTGAGTGAAAAGGTTATTATTCTGCAAAGCGTTGGTGTAAAGACCAACATTATGCAGCTGCTTATTCCGACATAGCTTATGTCGTTGGAGTCACATATGAGGGAGTCTCGCATGTCTGGCTCTTTTTCTTCTCTGTAATCTCATTTAGAGTTGTCACTCATGAGTCAGGTCAGCGACCCCATTTAAACCATGCGTTAACATGCGTCCTGTGATCGGATCAGGTATGGCCAGGTCAAATTTACACCTTGCTTGACGGGTCTTCCGTGTGTGCATTGTGATCGGATTTTGTTTAAATGTCTACTCGTGCGGCTCGCCGTCACATGCCTAATTGAAATAAAGTTTATTTTGTATTTTTTTTATGGGGCAGTCCCACTCTTCGTCCCATTTTTCATCTTCATAGGATAGAGACAGGGAAGTAAGGAGGAGATGGCTTGTCAGCAAGACATGGGCCGGGCTCGAACCCATGCCGACATGGGCCTACGTGTGCACTGTAGGCCATGGTGCTAGATCACTGGACCACCCCAGGCTATGAAGTCAAACAGAATGCGGTTAACGACCCTTGTATCCGGATTGCATTAAGACTTGCCCGCAATGCGGCTGCGATGGAAGCTCGTCCACCTCCAGAGGTGGTTTTACAGATCGGATCACAATGTGTATTTTTTCCATTTACGCCTGTCTTTTCTAGTGGACACAATCAGAATGCGGATAGTATCCTGATACAGGACACGTTTTAAATACAAGGTGTAAATGGGGTCAGTAACTTTCCACTGGCACCTCAGGTTAAGAGTGAGACTCCCCTTTCGCATCCTCATATCTGTTCCGATGCCCCACATTTTCACCCTGTCATCCTGGGCAACCATTGTGAAAGTGCCAATTACTGACCCATTTTACTTGTTAACTCAGACAACAAAATGTCATTGTTTTGACAAAGGGGTGATCCTGCAACGAGTCTCAGGGACTCAAGTTTGAATGTCTTACAGAGCAGTATGTGTTTTCCATTACTCTTCAGAATACCATTTTATCCATGCTCCTCTTTTTGAGAGATACATGATCTGTAATTGAGTTTCTGCGTGTTCATTCTCTTGCTTATTGACCTACTTGTTTGGCTCTTTATAAGATGTCTATTGACATCTTGACACTTATCGATGATGGTAATCTGAGCCCTTTCGAGAGGTGGCAATTGTTGACATAGCCATGTGTATAAAAAAAATGTCCTCCCAACTAATTCCACCAACCAGTACTACAAACGAATCTAAAACGAATACATTCAAATGATGGTTTAAAGCCTATCAATGGTAGTGTTGTCCATACACTTGTTATACTATTCTATGAGGATTCAGCACCTGAACAGTACTTTAGAATACGTTTTAAGTGAGCATGTTGCTAAACAGATTTATTTATCGGACCACTTCAGAACTATGAGTGTGGGCCTTCCGTTCTTCCTGCATCTCTTTTGACGTACCCCCCAGCATATCAGCCGTGTCCAAGATAATGTACCCAGTCATTCTTCCCGTGTTGTTGTGTCTCATTGTCGTGATGATGTTGGTTCCAGCAGAGAGACAACAGAGGATGGGTTTAATGGGCCAAGGAGAATGCTTGCCATTTTACAGAGATTTCAATTTCATCTGCTTCACTGACTTGACTTACTCCAGAGGTTAAGAGAGTTTCCTTGAATTATGGAACAGATTGTTTTGGGATCTCTGATTTTAGGCCAAACATGTCAGACAAGATGGCATGTTCCTATTCTCTCTCTCAAAGAGGTTTTTGGTTGGGCGATTGTTTCTCTGTGGGACTTGATGATTATCTATCTCAGACAAGGTTCCAGTAAGACTTCTGAGATCACGCCTTACAGATCTGGGTTCAAATTGTATTTGTTGTCCCTCAAATACTTTAAGCATTTGACGGAGCCTGCCTGGAGTGCCAGATAGGCAGGGCTTGCACTGTTGTGACAATTCAGTTGTTTCTGTTGAGCCAAACAAATGCTCTTTGAACCCAGAACCTGAAACTGAGATGTGCACATCGCTGCTAGTGCATATCCATGATGTCTGTTTATTCTATGGAACACAGAGATGTGTAGCAGGAACTGCTGTCTCTCCCATTTAAACCCATGGAGAGAGAGTCGTATGCCGGGCAAATCCTGTGAAATATTGATGAAGCCAGGGTAAACCTGGGAACGTGTACAGTATCTCTCTGACGTAGCTAGTACAGCACTTTCCTTTACTGGGGTGTGAACAACACTAGGAAACTAAACGGCCAGGAGAAGGGCGTCATGATTGAATAGTTCATTCCAATCTGGGTTGGACACTGTCGTTCAAATAGGGATTTCAAAGACCTCCCCCTCTTTCTGGCAATGTTGACCAGCGGGCTGCGTTCAACAAGACACAACGTTGTGAAACGTTCGGATACAGAAACGCATCACGTACAACCAGACAGACATGCCTCTCTGATATGTAGAATCTGGGTAAACATGTCAGCTCCATTGATGACATTTCTATCTCCAAGGTTATGGACGTTGCACCCTCCTGAACGTGACCCTGTTTAAGAATCCAATGTTGTTGTTGTTTTTTTTTACACAGAGTAGGAGTTCTCAGCTCGAACTCATTGACGTGTGTATGGTGCTAATGATTGGACCCATCGCTGCAGCCATGTCTGTGACTGGAGGTAACAGACGTGGCTGTCTGACTGAGGGGGAGAATGAAAGACAAACACAGCATTATGCTCAGGAGCAGGGACATCAATAGCCTCTTCCCCCCTCCCCTCATCCCATCTCCCCTCATCCCACCTTTCCCCCTCATCTCTCCCTCTTTTCTTCACTAATTACTGCTGGCCTCTGACGCTTGTCTAAGTCTCTCATGCCAGCGTGTAACAAAGCGCCAGTGGGACTGTGTGTGTGTGTGTGTGTGTGTGTGTGTGTGTGTGTGTGTGTGTGTGTGTGTGTGTATGTGTGTGTATGTGTGTCTGTGTGTGTGTGTGTGTGTGCCAATTTGCCGATAATATGTTTGTTACTGTTCTTGGACTGTTCTTACTGTATATAATGTTTCCAGATGTCTATTTTATTCTATTATTCTATTCTGTTGTCACTTTATTTTGTTGTTGTTGTTTGTGATGTGAGCTGCTTTAACGCCTTAATTTCCCCCTGGGGATGGATGGATGGATGGATGGATGGATGGATGGATCTATCTATCTATCTATCTATCTATCTATCTATCTATCTATCTATCTATCTATCTATCTATCTATCTATCTATCTATCTATCTATCTTGTTACTCTGTGTGTGTATGTGTGTGTGTGTGTGTGTGTGTGTGTGTGTGTCTGTGTGTCTGTGTGCACTCATGTGCGTGCCAGTCTAATTGCTAATGGCGCTGACATTTGCGAACTGTCACCGTGGCAACTCCACAACCTTTTCATGAAGGTTAACCCAAATGGCGAGCACAGAGCGGCATCTCTGGGTTATGTAACATGATGGCTACCGCTGGCAACGTCATCAGATGATGTCACCCATATACCACCTGATCGTAGCCCCCCCCCTGTATCTACGGTGATCTCAATAATATGGCATATGCTGTATCATCATTTACTGTATGTCAGTTCAATGATGTTGATTCAGTAAACCTAAAGCTATTGACTGCCACTCAAAGGGCAATTGATTGGGCAGGACTGTCTCATGAAAATGTCTGTCTTATGAATTATGCCTTGTGCTGGTTGTAAAGGATGGGCCCGCTCCCTTTGTCAATCATCTCAAGGTTTAGTCTTGAGGCCCACCCTGATCATTTTCTCCATATTTTTGCTCAAATGTAAATCGTATAGTTCCTATTCGAAACTTTTATTTTTATTTTGCGTGAGCATTTCTGGTGAAGGATGCCTCTTAACCAAGGACACTATAGAAAACTTGCCACCGCAAACCTACCTAACGCATTGACGAAATTACATAATCCTGGCAGCTTACTCCATCCAATTACTCTGTCCGATCCCTCTCACCCAATTCATTTAGATGGATTCCATTCATTAACATAGTTCCATCCTCAGTGGAAGAACTTATGACTAACCCAAGTCCCCTGACCCCACAACATTCAAGCCTGTAAGCCATCAGCACCCAAACAAAACAACCCACAATTACCATCCATCCACCAAGAGAGCCACATAAAACTCCCTTTGCGGACATAAACCATTGGCTGGCGTGCTTTCCATTCCACTGTGAGGAGACAGATGCACGTTAGG
>NC_139670.1:15899644-15909644 GCF_951799395.1 Argentina silus | reverse complement strand
ACTGACACACACTTATGCACATACACACACAGACACACACCCACACACACACACACCACACACACACACACACACACACACACACACACACACACACACACACACACACACAACTCACCCACCTATTTTCTCCTTGATTGTTTTCAATTGATCGTCTGCTTGTGGTAATGGTACATGATTGCCTTGTGTAGCGTGGCTAACAACGTGTCAGGCCTCCTCTACATGATGGCCTACTACTTGGCCTTCAGCCTGCACGAAAGCAGCCGTTGAACACGGGAAGGCTACGCTACCCATAGCTATGCTATCCATTTCGGTTCTCAGAACAAATGCTGTCGAATCAACCAGGGTTCATTTCCTAGTTCCATTTCGGCCCTCATCTCTCCTCAGCATCGAGGACTTTGGTGATGTGCTCATAGGAGGTTTATCAGAGTTATAGGGGCCAAAGAACCCCCCCCCCCCCCCCCCCTCCCCCCAACCCCCCCTCCCACTCCTCCCTTTTTCGTTCTTTCTCTCCCCTGGCTCTCTATTGCTATCCACACCCAGATAGCTGGACTCAATCTCTTTTCCCTGAGAACACATGCTATCATTATTTCTCCCCCCCCCCCCCCCCCCCCTATGTCTGGAAAGAGCTTCTAAATGTCACGGACATGATTCGAATGACGCAACAACTCAAGTGATGGATCGATATCTCCATACAAACAAAAGAAAGACAAGGACAGAAAGAGAAAAGAAATATCTCTCGATTTTGCCAGCAAGTTTGTTTACAAGGGGGTTTGGGAAAAGAGAATGCGTTGCTTGTGCAGGTTGCCGTGGTGACGTGGGGGAAGGGAGAGAGGTGGGGTCACATCTGGGTGAAATCATTGCGTTTCTGGGCCATTGCGTCAGACTGGAGCAGGACAACGGGGGGAATGTTGCTTCACTGTATTTTGATACGACATCCACCCAACGTCTCTCACATGGGAGTCCCTCTGTAACAACGTGTACGCAGGATAAAGAAATAAAATAATTATTTTCTCTGTCAACATTCTATAACGGATAGGGGTATCTCTAACGTTGGTGACGGTAGGGTGGTCTTTTTAGAGTTCTCCTTGTTCTTCAACTGGAGGACGAATACCGTGTGTCATTGAGTTGGGAGAGAGAGAGAGAGAGAGAGAGAGAGAGAGAGAGAGAGAGAGGGATGAAGAGAGGGATAGATAGAGTCAGTGAGGGGGGAGACAGAAAGAGGGAGTAGAGTGAGAGAGGAAAAGAGAAAGAGAGAAGTAGGGGAGAGAGAAAGAGAGAGAGGGAGAGAGTTGTTGAGGTTTCTAAGACGCTAACTCATACCAGGCTGATGACGTGACAATGTGATGACTTACAGCTGTGGGTTCCATGCCTCTTCCAAGATGACGAAATGAAGCTTCAAATGAAGCATCCATCCAGGCAATCAAATCAAATCCAACTTTTATTTATTTATTTATTTTTTATATATAAAACTTTAAGTGAGGTTCAATCAGTGGAGACTGGTGGAGGTAGAAATCGGAGGACGGGCTCATTGTAATGCATGGAATGGAATGATCCAGTTCCTCATTCCATTCCATGTGTTACAATGAGCCCGTTCTCCGATTTCTATCTCCACCAGCCTCCCCTGGGTTCAATACACTTTCAAATGAAACCAGAAAAAACAGGACTATTACTGGCGAATACCATGAAAGCTCTTTATGACACTTGAATAGATAAAACATGATAATTTCGCCGATACTTGAACATAGTAGAGTCAGTGCATGCTACAATGAAACGCACGACTCTAGTGCTGCAAAAACACTATGCTCTAACTCCAACTCAGCCATCGGAAACACTTGTACTCAGAGGTCCATCGTTGAAGGGCATGAACCTCCGTACACAACCCCTCTTTGCTGGTTGTCCCTTCCCTTCTCTCACAGAACACTCCACCGGTCTATGGTTCTATTTGACACTCTCAATCAATCCCAGATGCACAACTCATTGTTCTTTTCATTTTCAGAAGTACTGTGTCAAGCTAAAATAACAACAAGGAGTACAACATTCCAGGCCTTTGTGTGTATCCATAGCTTGGGTGCTGAATAATGAATGTGTGTGTGTGTGTGTGTGTGTGTGTGTGTGTGTACGTATGTTTGTGTGTGTGTTTGTGTGTGTGTGTGTGTGTGTGTACGTGTGTATGCCTGCCTGCGTGCGTGCGTACGTACGTGCATGCGTGCGTGCGTGTACATGCGTGCGTGCGTGTGTGACGTTTACCTACCACTGACCGCTTAGAATTTCATTTCTGAAACGATGAAGTAGAGGTCAAACCGGCATTCTCCCTCGCCCTTCTTTCTCAGCGGGGGTGAAATGTGATCCTGGCGTCCCGGATTTGAGTGAGATATTTAGTAATCAGTGACTGTGCAGCCAAACACAGTGAACCTTTTCATGGAGAACACAGCCTATAGTATGAAACACAGACTGGAACGTAGGAGAGGTTGAATAGAAGAAGAGAGAGAAGGGAGAGAGGGAGAGAGAGAGAAGGGAGAGAGGGAGAGAGAGAGAAGGGAGAGAGGGAGAGAGAGAGAAGGGAGGCCCCATGGAGGATTAGAGAATAGAGGCTGGGTGCACCTGTCCCTACTCAAATGACACCGGATCAGCCATCATTATTTATCGCTGTGTGTGTGTGTGTGTGTGTGTGTGTGTCTGTCTGTCTGTGTGTGTGTGTGTGTGTGTGTGTGCGTGCGTGCGTGCGTGCGTGCGTGCGTGCGTGCGTGCGTGCGTGCGTGCGTGCGTGTGTTTCTACATATTTATGGTTGTCATGGAAAGAATGTCCATTGCTTAAAGTGTTTAAGCTTCTTTTAGATTGTTGAGTGTGTTTTTTGAACACAGTATTCCCACTGCTTGTGTTACCTACCGCCTTACTTACAGCAAACATACAAAGAAGTTATCGGAGACGTGATATCAAATTATTGTGGTGCCTTTCTTTGCCCTTTCTTCTGCAGGCAGGGGACAAGCACTACCACCCCAGTTGTGCAAGATGCAGCCGATGCAACCAGATGTTCACGGAGGGAGAGGAAATGTACCTGCAAGGTAGGGTTTTTGAGGGCTTAGAGCACTGTCATGGAAAGTCAATGCAAAACGCGGAATGTTCTTCATTATGGATGATGGCATGCATTTGTGATGCCAGTAAGTGTGGGATTGTTGTTTTTTTCTCCACGAAGTGGAATTCATGAAGGGTGTGCTTGGTAAAGGAGGAAATCAGGCCTCGGAAATTCCAGGAAGTCGGGATTTCCAGATGTTGGAATTCCAAGTGCCCATTCGTCCACCGAGTTCTTCCGCTGACTCTGCTCCTCTCTCCACAGGATCGACAGTGTGGCATCCAGACTGTAAGAACAACTGCAGAGCTGAAGAGAAATACAGGGTAAGAGAGATCAACTCATGTCACGCGTACTGTCCTGCTAGAACTGAACTCTCTCTCTTCCACTCGGCAGAATATCCAGCTAATACTCAAGACAGCAAGACCATTATGTTTGAATAAAACATTATACCATCCTATGTCAGGCAAAAGGTCCCTTTCAAGCTTTGTAACATCGTCTACCTGTACGCCTTGTAACCCTGATCTCTTTTCTACAAGGGTAGATTTCTCAAGAAAAGAGTTCACAAGGGTTCTGTAGCAATTACTGTACAGTGGTAGTCAAGCATGTTGCAGTCATGACGATCAACGTATGTGTGCATTGGGTTAATGATGAGGGGGAGCATACACAGTGTGTTACGGTAATGACAATTGAGTGTTAGACAGTCAATCTTCCGGATGTGTCACCGATTGGGGTCATGGATTTGTGATAGAGAAAGTGGTGTGGATGTCGACACAGTGTGCCTTATCAATGTTGACATCCAGTACAATATGGAGTGTCCTGTCTTTTATGGTTCTCTTCTTCAGACGTTGCAGCGTCCCACGTCAAGGCCGTCCCCTCTCGATATCTTTTTCCCCCAGTCGCATCTGCGACCTAAGGCAATGTGCAGGCCGGAGGTTTGCAGTCTTGAAGCCCCTAGAGTGATTCTGCAGTGCTCAGCTCAGCACCCCACTGCTTTAGCTAACCACTCACTTACTTGCTTTTACAGAAAGCAAGTAGAGGAATTGCAGCGTGTGTTGTTTTTTTTCACCCTAAATACCCGATACACGTTGTCACACAAGCACACAAGGTCAACGTGTTGTAGACTCACACAGGTGATCCTTACTTCACATAACACAGAAATCTCCCTCTGGGGATGTGGCCTATATAACCGCTTCATAAATCATTTAGAAGTATACATGTCAAAATATGGAAAGGGCGGCATAAGCATTATGCCATGTTTGACAGAGCACCAGTCCCTAGGACCTGATGTGCATCACCCTTGATACATATTTGGTTATAAATGATTTGTGAAATGTCTATGCAGTTTTGAATACTACTAAAATAAGTGCTCACGGTATTTCTGCATTAGGGTGAAGCTAACCCAATGTTAATACAGATGTTGTTACTGTATATACTGGATTCTGGATTTTAGTTTAAGGTACAAATGACACATTTGAGTCAGAGACCTTCCTCAACTCCGTGGTGGGAGGGGCAACTGTCAACTTAGGGGGGCGGGCTCAGGTTTGTGTGATGTCCTGTGATCCCTTCTTCCTCCTATCCACAGCTCCTCCCTCCCTCAGTAACCTCTCTCCACCAATCAGAAAGGCAGGTACTGTATTCTGCTACTGGCAGCACAGCGGGGCTTTTAATTGTTCACCGTGTCACGTGTCACCACCGCCACAAGCTGTCACGAGCAGAGGGAGCGGTGGGGTTCATTCTATGGACTGTTACGGCTATCCACTTCCAATTTTGGCCTGATTCCTATCCGATGACTGTTCTAATGAGAACTGAATTCATTAGATCGGTGTAAAGGATTTGGCAAAATTCATGATCCCTTGTAGTTCAGCCACCAGTCCTCTTCAGCTCTATGAGGTGTGGTGAATAAAGTCAAGCTTAGTTTGTGAGAGTTTGAGTCGAATATCTCAGGTGATGGGGTGGCTGTTTAGTGAGTCATTCCACCACACTCTTGAAGACATGCCACCTCAATACCTCCACAAAATGTCAGCTAGCCACTGTGATATACAAGTGTCAAGTGTAGGGGGAGTAAAAGGCTTATTCTGACTCATTTATCGCTGAGACCTCCTTCAGATATGAACTCCCAGTGACTCCCATTTCTTTCAAACCCCTTCCCTGAATCAACCCATCAATCTGCTCAGAGCATTATCTCTAAAAACATAACACCTTGAACCAAAATGGGGCCATATCTGAAAGATTTAGTTGCACCTGCTGTAGGACCTCATTTGAAAGGCATTTATAGGCTGTGAGTAGACGCTTTAAGATTGCAGATGTTGCTCTTCAAGATAAAAAGAGTGCGCTTGAGAAAGGGAAAAGGCTGGCGTTTGGATTCTCTTTCCACGACTTACATGCTGAGCACCGATTTCTTTCGAATGCGCTACGATTGCTGCCACTCATTTACATTGTCAACATTAACGCTCTCGTTGTTTGTGGAACTGGAGGGAGCCTGTTATTGTGGGGTCCTGTGACGTTGTGGGGACGGTGTGCCGCCGTAAGGTTGTCCATTGGTCGCTAACACAGTCTCTCCTTTGTCCGCAGCCTACCAGGTCCTCTTCCGAGAGCATCTGCTCGAGACCTGGCTCCAGCATTCCAGGATCCCCTGGTCATACTATCTATGTGAGTACTGTTACACTCTGCTCCTCTAGTGGTCACCGAACCAACCGGGGACTCCAATGAGACAACAGTACCACAGTATTTCTAGTCAAATATTAATATTAGTCTTCACAGGGAAGAGAGTAAGGTTTTTTGTTGCCCCCGTGAACGCTTTAGTTGAGCCCTCAGTCATAAAGGTGACGTAGCACTGACATAACGCAGATCACAAGCAGTCCAGGTAGCTGGATATAGAGTTTGTCCGCTGGGTGACGTATCAAGCCAGTTGTCACATATAACTTCGGTTACCCGCTGACTGCTTATGACATCTGTAATGTCGCGGTAATGACAGTGTCAATTCCGTTTGATGACTGACAGCTCAAGCAAAGTTACCCTTGTCTTTTTGTACCCCCCAACCCTACCCATAAAACCCTTTAGTACCCCCCCCCCGCCCCCGCCCCTCCCCTCCCCCCCACACACCATTCCAATGTATTAGTGACATTAGTCAGGGGGAATCAGAACCGCAACGTCTCCAATTCCCCTATGCTTGACAACCATTCCTTTGTGATCAGACCAGTGTCCTATTCCTTTGTGGGTGCCATATTGTATTGATGTTTTCTCCTGTGATGTGCTGTGATGAGTCACCTCTGACCCTTGACATGCCCTGACCTCCTCTCTCCTCATCCTCCTCCTCCTCCTCCTCCTCCTCCTCCTCTCCCTGTGTCTCTCCATCTGTGTTGTTCACGTGTCCCTCCTCCGCCCTCTCTCCCTCCTTCCCTACCTCCCTACCTCCTTACTCCTCCCTCCAGGCAAAAGTAGACAATGAGATCATTGATTACAGAGATCTAGCAGCCATCCCCAGGGTCAAGGCCATATATGACATAGAGCGTCCTGACATGATATCCTATGAGACTCTCAACGCCAACTCCTCTACCTTGGACCACAGAGTGGACAAACTGGACAGACACAGCCCTGGAGAGGTAACGCCCAATCCCCTCGGAGCTCCCAATACTGACTGACTGTCTGGGGCTGTATCACTCAAAGAAGCCCATAGACAAGCAGTTAAAGAACCTATGTTGGTACATTTTTTGATCAGCTTCTGTGGCTTTTCTCAAGGATTACACATCATATCTCAATGAGGGTCAGGGTTAGGACCTGGGGTAAGGTCTTCTGATCCCAGATCTAGGGTAAAGGGGCAGCTTCTACCTCTAGCCCACAGTTGCAACAGTAGCTTCTGTGGCTTTTCTCAAGGATTACACATCATATCTCAATGAGGGTCAGGGTTAGGACCTGGGGTAAGGTCATCTGATCCCAGATCTAGGGTAAAGGGGCAGCTTCTACCTCTAGCCCACAGTTGCAACAGTAGCTTCTGTGGCTTTTCTCAAGGATTACATATCATATCTCAATGAGGGTCAGGGTTAGGACCTGGGGTAAGGTCATCTGATCCCAGATCTAGGGTAAAGGGGCAGCTTCTACCTCTAGCCCCCTGGTTGCAACAGTAGAGAGCATATGCATGTCAGGATGCTGTGGTAACACACGTCACCCTCTCGTCGACAGTCTTTGGCAACCAGACGACGCCGTTCCCCCATACCGGACCTACGTGTGAGTGGCAATTAAGGCCTACCAGGAGCCCCCTTGCTTCCCCCTTCCACAATCCCCTTTTCATGGGGATAACCACCACCACCCCACTCCTAGAATCGCCCACATTCAGCTGTGACTCCACCTTGCTCCTGCCTCCCCATGCACCCTTCACCTCCTAGCAATCATTGAAGCCATTTTAGAAAGCATTGCGGAATGATGATGATGATGACGGTGATGATGATGGAGGTGGTGGTGGTGGTGGTGGTGGTGGGGATGATGATAGTTGAGTAGTTTGTTATTGTTGGCAAGGAAAAGGCTTTTGCGAATGTGTGTGTGTGTGTGTGTGTGTGTGTGTGTGTGTGTGTGTGTGTGTGTGTGTGTAGTTTTGAGAGATTGTGTGTAATGTGTCCATGACTAGCCACTTCATGTGTCCTCATGGTACAGTATGTAACAGGTCTTGGGCTCCCCCTGGTGTTCAGAACGCTAACTACCTGTAGGGTGCAAATTTCTATCCAAAGCCTAAGCCACCAAGGCCCCAACATGTAGAAAAAATGACGGTTGTCCAGAATGAGGGTTGCCAATCTGTGGCTGAATAAGGCCTGACACGTAACTCAAACCTACGAAAGATTGGAAACTGTACCAAAAGAAAATACACCCCTAACTGTCCTAATTCCCTCCCTCTGTAGCCGCTGAGTACTGATAGTGAGAGCTCCCAGAGACGCAGTGAAACAGTAAGTTAGCCGTGTGGAGTGCTTTTCAAGGCATGGCCAATCGATTGAAGAGAATGCACAGGCCAGTTTTATCAAGCGGAAGCTAAATCTGTAGCACTTTACTTGAATGTGCTTATAGTCTTATTATTATGCCTGCATGCATAAGGGTTTTGTTATACAGTACTTACACAAGAGAATGTATTATTATAAGTAATTGTCATAAACGTACATGTCATGACAGGCTGTGACATCTTACTTCACGTTATTGGTCTGTTATGAAGCATGTTGCACTGAGACCTTGCAATGTCAAGCAATACGCTTATGACAATCTTATGTGGGCACGGTGGAGCATTCAGATAAATGCTTCCCACCGAGTCACAAAGCACCCAATCAGTCTGAAGAACAGCTTTTAACACTCATTTATCAACCTCATCGTCTAATAACCCACAATGAATCACGTACTGTATTATAGCCAGATGCTTCAGTATTTTAATCAATGCTCATTCAAACCTTGAGATGACATTCACTAATTAACTAATCAACATGCTGCATGTGACAATTCAAATCAATCAACAGCCATAAGCTAATCAAACTAACCAACAATTCAGCCAATCATACCAATGCATATTTATTCACTAATTAGAGAAGGACTCAAATAAGCTAATCTTATCTTTTAATACCAATGCTTTATTAGTAGAATTGTGACCAATATCAATACTACTGGTACAGTACTAGCTATATTTTATGTTACATAGTTATACTTTGAATCACATTTTTTGTAATATTAGATACAGTAACTTCCTTGAGTTACCACCAGTTATATAGCCAACTAACACAAGCTGTTGTTAGTGTAATACCACTATTGTCAAAGTGGGGTACGCGTACCCCCGGGGGTACGTGGATCGATCTAGGGGGTACGCGAAATAAATCTGTGATTTACCTTCCCAAACAGTCCTGTTGAATAGCCGACTGCAGTCTCAGTACCAAAAATAAATGCATGCAGCCTATCCAACAGAATAATATTACCAGAATGTCTAATATGTAAGGGATAGTGTTCATAGAATATCAATTAGGCTACAAAATAACCGACAGGGGGTACATGACTGTTAAAAGTTAGGGAACCACTGGTGTAATACACAGACTAGTGTGTAGTGATGCACTCTCTCTGTCGACAGCCTCAGACCCTGCCACCAGAGTTCTTCCTTAGGTCTGGGGATACAGTAAGTGGCCGATGACCTTTGACCTCTTTGAACTCTGGCATGTCTAACTATCTAGCGCCCGTCTCTGGAGTAACAAGCGAATTGTGATGGAAATGGCGTTGAAGCGTATGAGGGACACGGGCTTTAAGAGCTCCGTGTTTCACCTGGATGCCGCTCTGTTTGTTCTCTCGACTGACTCTTTCTGCTTTGAGTGATGAGGCGGGTTTTACGTGAGCCGACTATGTTGTATAACTGCATACTGTGTGTGCGTGCGTCCGGCGTGTGTGTGCGTAGGTGTGTGTGTGTGTGTGTGTGTGTGTGTGTGTGTGTGTGTGTGTGTGTGTGTGTGTGTGTGTGTGTGTGCGTGCGCGCGCCTGTGTGTTTCTTCTTGAAGCCATTTCTGCTTCATTACAAATTTCTCACCGCTTCACATTTTCACAAATCAAAGTTCCTGCTTTGATCGTTGCATAAAATGCAGTCAGAATATTGTACATTGTATGTTGTACAATGAAACATGGCGCATATGTTGCGCCATGAAATGGTGTACAACCAGCCACAATATACTGCACTAACGCTAACGCTTTTCTAACTGCTTATGACATGCTTATTCTATTCACCTGCTTACTCACTTTCGTCACGCTCTCCTTCGTTAACTGCATTTAATGTTCTGGTCAGCCTAACGTGTCGTGAAATTAAAACGTTTGTTTTTCCTTTCAGTCTCCGAGGACCCTGTCTCCTACTCCCTCTGCGGAGGTAAGAGCTTCATTTGTATTCCCTAGCTGTGCTAAAAACAAAACAGGCCACGCTTCACATT
>NC_139670.1:15842144-15894644 GCF_951799395.1 Argentina silus | reverse complement strand
GTGTGTGTGTGTGTGTGTGTGTGTGTGTGCGTGTGCGTCTCTGTGTTGATTCTGCATAAAATCGGATTAAATCACATTCGCATTTTGACTTCAAACCGATCATATTTATTTGCCCTTCATGTCATTGGTATATCATTTTTCCATTGTGCCTCGTCAAATTGTGTGAAACTGGGTATGACACATATTGTGGTGACCATGCATGCTGACTGTGGCCTTGACCGGTTCGTTGGCAAATTGAGTGTGATTGACAGTCTCTCGCTGGCTCTTTATTGGCAGGATCAGAGGGGAGGAGTCACTCACGGGATGAGGAGGAGGAGTATCTGAAACGTAGACAGATGCAGGAGGAACATCTAAGTAAGGTCAGTGACAAACATTTAGAATGGCAGCCCAACTGTTGGGATAACCAGGTCAAATAGCACAACCCAGGGTGATGTTGCACTTTCCCTCACATACATTCCCATATAGTTCCTATACATTATATAATCCAAGTACCATTCAAGCCTTAATGAATGTATATATACAGTATATGCTATTTAGCTGACGTTTATATCCAAAGCGACTTACATTGCAGTGAGTGCAGACATTTCAGTATATATGGTCCCAGTGGGAATCAAACCCACAACCTAAGCATTGTCAGCGCCGTGCTCTACCAACTGAGCCACAGAGGACCACAATGTTATGCACTTACAACTACTTGGACTGGTACCCTTACTGTACTCTATAATGACTATAATGACTTGTTGACTCTCTCGATTGCTTTTCTTCTCCTCCTTCTTCTCCTCCTCCTCTCCTCCCTCAGATCCAGTCCGGTTTGGGAAAGCTGATCCTAAAGGAGGAGATGGAGAGGGAGTTGAACAGGGAGAGACATTCTCGCAGCGTGTCCGCACAGCGAGACCCCCAGTACTCCAACTGCACAAATGGTAAGGGGTTCGACACGATTATGATTTTTTTTGCCTTTTCACAAAGTTATCGGGCCCACTTTTTTAATTTGTGTCCTAAGACACTACTAGTCAAGCAGGTATAAACAAATAAGAACCAAATGTATATATGTCTGTTTTAAAATCTGTTTAAACTTTTCCACAGATCCCAATTCCCCCACATCCAAAACATCCTCTTTGCCTTCATACGGTCGCAATGGACTCCATCGGGTAAGAAATCCATCCACATTTCAGGCACAACTAAATGTAAATGCTTTCACAACACAAAATACGTTGATGAGGGAATCATGAACATTTATTTTGCTGTCTATTGCACAAACAGTAGCTGCTAATGTCTTGAATCGTTTTATTCAAACTCAGTACATTCACAACATTAATGGTGACTAATTAGAGCAGACATTGTTCTCGTAAGCAATGGGAACAATATCTGTATCAATACTATCTAGTGTATCCTTTACTGCACTTTATCTACATTCATGTCAATAAAAAAAAAAAGAAGTGCTTTCACTTTGAAAGAGCAACCAAGAGGCTGAATTGGACCGCAAGAGATACACCACAACTAACCGGCCACTAACCATAGTGTGTTTTTTCCTTGGACGTAGCCACAGTCTACGACAGAATTCACCCAGTACAACAGCTATGGGGACGTGTGTGGAGGAGTGAGAGGTAAGCACTCATACAGTACCTCCACGGTTACTATAGTATTGTTTTGTATTACTTACAGAGGAACTGAGGCGAAAAGCTGACTTTTCCTGCTGAAAACGGTCTATGTAGCATCAGTGGTAGTCATATACATCAATCCTAGCCACAAAACATGACAGAAACGTAATTTTGGACATAAACCAAGTATTTTCAAGTCTAAATTGAGTCAGTTGGAGAACAGGCCGTGATTAGCAGAGAGTTACAAATCTGAAGGTTGGGCTTTGATGGTATCAAACCACACCTCCAAGAACCAAATCTCGCTCTCAGTTTTGAAAATGAGGAGGAGCAAAATCAATGGGAAATCCACCAGTGGAGTCCCTTGTTAATCTTGCAGAGCCAGACAGTGTGCCTCAGAATATTGCATATACTCCAGCTGTAAAGCCTGGGGGCGAGATCATAACATTACCAGTCCTTCAGTATTGCGTCATATTTGACTAAAAATATATAACAGCTGCTATGTCTTCATAGTTCTCCTGAACATTTTTTGATCTGATTTTGTATTCTGTTCTTCTCTTTCTCTCACTCTTTCAGATTTCAAGGTATGCGAGACACACGGTACATGTGTTATTCTGTGGAGTAGTAAGCAGCGTAGCATGTGCATTAGCTCCCATGCACACGTGAATGCAGTCATGCTACCTGTCCTTGTGTTTGGTACCTGTGTTCTGTGGGAATGGAATGACACCCACCACTCATTGCTGTGTACTTGTGTCTGCTCTGGGATGTCTATGGACATGTCTCCATTAATACAAACATAAGGTAATAGAGAGGGTGTTTAAAAGGGATAGTTCACCCCAAATCAAACGGTTGTTTGTTTTCATACCACAATGGCTATCAACTTCGACTTAGACGTTTGACGGCCCTGCAGTACAGGCACTTTATGGGCCCTGTTCAGAAAACCCTTATTACACGGTTTTAAGGAAACGTCAAAACAGAGAACATTCTTCTGTCACTGCCATACAGCATTTTGGATCAATATGCTGTTTTAGACGCTGTTCCTTTTTGTTTCTCGTTGATGGCATGAAAGCAAGTGTGCGTTCCGGGAGTGCCAGGGGAATGTTTTTTTTGTTTTGTTTTGTTTAGTTTTGACTTCTCCTGAAACACTGTGATGTGGGTTGTTTCATAGGGCCCTCAGTCTTGAGCATTTTCAACAGTAATTCCTGTCACAACAGTACCATTTGGATCCTTCATCACATTGTGTGTGTTCTGTTCTGTAGCCCATCCATGGTGGCCAACGTCCATTAGAACGAATGGACAGAGGAGTATCTATGCCTAATATGTTGGAACCAAAAGCAAGTATTTATGTTTATCATTTGTTTCTGTTTATCCTTTGTTTCTATCTATAGTACCTACAACCCCCCTTGTGGGTAGTTCTGACGTTTTTCTAGATCCTGTAAAAAAAATAGTTTTTTCCCACGTAGCAAGCTTGATAAGAATTAGGAGTGTTTACATTCTACTAGTGGGTGCCCCCACACAGACACAAACACAGGATGTAGTGTTGGTGATATGAAGCATAGAGGATTGTTGATCCCAGTCACAATTGACAAACGCTGCATGCATCGCGAAACCCGAAACCTGCATCTTGAGCTGTTCACATTGTACATTTTGCACAACCCCAATCTCCACCCTACTCACCCAACTCCATGTGTTCCCATGTTAGTGGAGAGGTGGAGGAGAGGTGGATGAGATTGTATGACAGGATTCCAAACTGGACCACTTGAATAGCTCCACCGTGCCACTACATGTTGGCCCCTGGCAGTGTTCATACTCTCATCTTGTCATTCACAGCTGTGCCTTGTCTGTGTGCAGTGGTTTGACAGCCTTCATATTTGCCACGAGCATAAGGTTGAAGGACGTGCGCACGCACACACTCACACAAACACAGAGACACACACACAGAGACACAGACACAAACAGACACATACACACACAATCTTCTCTCCACATGCAGACAGACAGACAGACAGACAGACAGACAGACAGACAGACAGACAGACAAACAAAACATTGCAGTCAGGTCACTCTGCTCTATAGCATGCTTACAGTCAAGCTCTCCTGGACTTTGTGTCCTCCGTACACACTGCATACAGTTGACAGCAAAGCATGTTATTGTGTGTGTACCATAGCCTGCTGTGAATAAGCACGTTTCGCATTTGCCTTGCATAGCATTTCCTGTAACAAAACAATCCTTCCCTTGTAAAGGTGTACCCATTCGAAATGCTCACTATCACCAACAGAGGGCGTGCTAAGCTTCCCAGGGACATCGACAGGACGAGACTTGAGGTATTCTTTCAAATGCCACAAATTTCCCTGGTTCCAAATCGACCCTCAAGCCCCTAAGCCTTAGGTATTTGTGCAGATTTGAGAGGTTTGGATAGGTGTCAGCAATATGGCCAAAAGTGCCACAGGGTAAGGGCCTAGGGGTTGATTTGGAACGGGGCGTCTGCCATTTGAACGTGCAATGGTGAAGATGTGAGTTACCTGAGTGCCTTTACCTGTACTGTAGGTGTGTGTGAGCGAGAGAGAGCGAGAGCGAGAGAGAGAGAGAATGTGGCTTTCTTCTTTAAGTTGAACTTCCTTCTTCCCACTTCCTCCTCCTCCTCTCTTTCTTTCTCTCTCTCTCTCTCTCTCTCTATCTCTATCTAGCGTCACCTGGCCCCGGAGTTGTTTTTCGACATCTTCGGGATGGAGATCCAGGAGTTTGACAGACTTCCTCTCTGGAAGCGCAACGACATGAAGAAGAAAGCCAAGCTCTTCTAGCCTCCTCTCCGTGCATGTTTTAATTTATCAATCACTCCAATAATGTATTATACTTGTAGAGTTCTGATTTACCTTTGTTTTTTTTTGTTTTTTTTGCTTCTGACAGTTACACACAAAGTAAATAAGTTCTCTTTTTTGCCTCGACAAAGGACGACGACAAAAAAAAAAAAGAAGTTCCCTCTGGCACTAGGTATATTTTTAAACATTTCTGTAGGTTGAGAGAGAAAATGTGTAACGTGTGTAACGATTGAAAGAGTGAGAACACGTGAAAGCTCAGATGTGCATCAGTGTGCTTGTTTAGTTGCATCCCAGAATGAGGTTGTTAGCCCTTTCCTTTCTCAATATCCCTCTCCTTCCATCCCCTCAACAAAATAATACTGGCTGGATCCTTTTGAGGTTCAACCATGGGGATGGAGGGCTCCCTCAGTCCCACTTTACAGGGGCTGGCCTTCATTTAGGCACCGCCCCAATGTGGACGGCCAAACTACTGCCTGTGTGTGTGTGTGTGTGTGTGTGTGTGTGTGTGTGTGTGTGTGTGCACGTGCGTGTGTGCGTGCATGCGTGCGTGTGTGCGTTTGCGTGCGTGTGTCTGCGTGCGTGCGTGCGGTTGGGGGACCGGAAATGAAGAACCTGGCCCTCCTTCCAGCGGTCTCTCCAGGGAGAAAGGAAACCCCACAATCCCTCCCTGACCTCAGACCACTATGAATAAGCCTGGCATGATGTCACAAATAAATGGTAACATGGATGGATCTTCATAAATCCTTCCTTTGATTTTAAAATACAGAAATGTGTTTAATAGCCGGATGAGGCACTGGTAATTTGATAGGAAAGCGAAAGACTCCCTCAGACACTCTTTAACACTGAGGACTTACCACTTAGAGGTCAGACCTGTGCTACAGTATGTCTGTCTGGGAGAAAATATTGACTTGTTTTGCTGGATGCACTTTTCCCCTGCCCTGTCACTGCGAGTACTGCCCGAAGATTATTTTCCTCTGTAGCGTTTTTCTAATCCGACAATCCACACCTTGCGACCGTTTCCCGGTCATACATGCAATATATCTGAAACAGCATATCACTTTGAATAAAGCTACATTTGAAAAACGTGTGTGTGTGTTTGATGATTTTATTTTTTCAAACACTGGTGTTTTAACAGGGATAGGCTACCTCTACCTCTATCATTAAACTCAGGGTTACCACCCCATCCACCTGTGATGCATATTATGGGTTGTTGTAGTTACTAATATGTTGTATGCATTGCCAACTGATCATATTCTGTAGTGTCTCTGACCCCCAGGCCCTTCATGAAGACCTGAGAGGATTGTGATGTATCAACAACAAGATGCAGAGGTGGGTTTTAGCACATAAACTGCATGCTAAAATATTTGATTCCCCTCAGATTAAAGCACCAGAAGAGACAGACATCATCTGAAAAGGAAAGTTTCAGAATAAATGTTGGGTCCTGGCCAGTGGCGTTTCTTGATTTCAAGCAGATATTCAGAATGAAAACTTATCAAGGGGGCGTTTGTGGAATCATGCTCTTGCTTACTGCACTTTGCCCCTTGACTAAACCAGATTCAACCCGTGCGCATCAAACAGTGAACAAACACAGCACTCAAACAACCACTCAGTTTCGCAAGCAGCCTGATGAAAGCCAATGCGATCAGCCCCATATGTTTATGCTAAAATGGCCCCAGTGAGACCACCCAAGAACACATCCACACAGATGGGCTCTCAGCATGAGGGCCCGCTGTCCCAAATGGAGAGAATAGCGCAACAGTGTTGTGGCTAGCATACTTGCTGAGGGAACGGGAGACCCAAGTTCAAGACTCACTTGGGTGCAAGAGGCACTTTCCCAGTCCTTGTCCCCTGCATTGGTATAATTATATTACTACCCTCAACCCACCACCATCACTACTACTATCCCAAGCAGTGTTTTCAATGCATAGGCTCAACCGTACTGATGCAAACCACAGTGATGTCATCCTGAATACAGCACAGGCTCCACCACAGCGATGCTATGCTGAATATACAACACATTCTTCTCATTAGATGCCAGGACAAGAACCATATACTATGAACTGGAAACAATTTTGGCCAACACCATTCAATGGAATTTCATTTTATTTGATCCCCAGGGCTCTGCATCTCTCCACTGCTAACCCTCCATAATCTTCCGTAATGAGTTGAGAAGACCTTGCAAGGGTGACATGGAGTTGGATAATCCAACTAGGTGGTGGAGTGACTGCAGATTAGGAGGTTTATAGTGGTGTTGTTTGTGGAAGCGGTTTGTTTTGGAGGAGATAAAACCGTGTGCCTCCCGCCAATTCACCCACTTCCTGATACACCTGACATGTGACATGACCTATACACCTGTCCTGACCACATGACCTTGACCACTACTGCACCATAGAGCATATAAACTTAAACTATCTAATGGTGTTGTGTACATTTCATGAACCGTACAATCCATTACTTTTTGGCTTGAAGTGGCAGTGAGTGTCATGTGATCAATAAGAAAGGAAGTGTCCATCTCACATCTTTCCTACCTAGAAAGTGATTCTGTATAGGTGATGAAATGTATACTATATCGGCACTACGCACAAGATACCGAAAGATATCCACAGATTCCACGTTAGAAACTGTCCTCTCCAAACTAAGCTAATAAATCTCAACTGGATGCCCCCATTTGCTCCAGACATCGATCTGACACACTTTCATCATAGGACGGTCTGTCCATTATTTCCATATGAATTTGGGCATAATTGCCCCTTCATAATCGCTTGCTGTACGTCTCCTGGAGGCTCTTGGGAAAGCAGAAACTTAAATATTTTCTCTTACCACTACACTCCTGGGTGGATGTAAACTTTTCCATCCGTCTTACAATCTCAGCGCTCTTATATATCTTGCTAAATTAAGCAAATTATTTTCGTTTCACATGAAATATTAATTTATTTTCTAACCAAGCCTCCTCACACTTATGGTCCTTGTGTAGGTTATAGTCAATGGTGCTGCTTAGCATGCATGCTCTTTGCCTAGAGTTTATGCCTAAACGTCTTGCCAATGATGCTTGCCTAGTTAAGCCTAGGGTTCATGTCTTGGATGCCTCCTCCTAGCCTAGGAAGTAAGGAGTCTAGGCAATAGACATTATAGGCAAGGATTGAAGGTATATGCTTCCTAAAGGAGTGTAGGCATGCCATGAACTTACATGTAGGTGCCTACAGACACAAGCAGTGCCATGACAGTGCGGACATGCTACTTCCATTGGTTTTGTCTTCTAACAATAAAATATCTTTGGCATGAGACCATGAGAAATTCTTCAGATTACGGAAACGTTTATACATTCACCAATGAACTACATCTCCCGACATAATAATATTCGTGCGCAACGTCATCAAATTGCGCCGTAGTGTTTTGACTTTTGGTAAGCATGGCTGGAACAGGCGTAGCACCAAAAGCTGTCTCTTTATCAGCATTACAGTCTTTGAATGGACTTTTTGCCATCTATAAAAAGCAGGGACCCACGTCCGCTGATGTGTTAAACTCACTAAAAGAAGCACTCCTTAAAGGTAGGCATCCTTAAAAATCGACGATACAGTCATTCATGATATGTGTCACTGACTGTCATTCATTTCTTGACTCACTAGTATTTAGTTTTGATTATGACAAATCAAAGGCATGTCAAATTGTCCAGCTCTATGTCTGCCATGCCTTCAGACAAGTATGTGTGATCCAGAATTGTGTGATTAGCATATACAAGCATTGCTGGTTCAAGTTCCAATCCTAGCTGTTATCAATTGAATGATCATATATTATCATTGATAAATATGTGGGGAGTCGTGGGACGGTGCAGTCTCAAATACAGAATGATATATATTGTGTACAAACACACTTCGCTAGAGGTCTGCACCTTTATGGAATGGTGGTAGTGCATTCCACTCAAGTGCAGGGTCATTAGCTAAACTAATATCAGATTGCAGTTGTTCACATCGTTTCCCTTCCCGTTAATGTGTGAAGACATAATGTGAAGATTGCCAATCATTTTTTTTTTCAACTCGGTTTAGAGGCTGGTGTGAAAAATCCTAATCCCAGAAAGAGGAAGAAGCAAGATCTGAAAATAGGCCATGGAGGGACTCTCGACAGTGCAGCCTCGGGCGTGCTTGGTAAGAATGCCACAGATAACTTTATTTAGGTTCG
This sequence comes from Argentina silus, assembly GCF_951799395.1. Classification (NCBI taxonomy): domain Eukaryota; kingdom Metazoa; phylum Chordata; class Actinopteri; order Argentiniformes; family Argentinidae; genus Argentina; species Argentina silus. The sequence continues at coordinate 15,886,053 of NC_139670.1, read as the reverse complement.
GATACTCAGTCAGTTACATATTCATAATGCCTTTATGGACGGCCTTTATCTGTGTGTCTTTCAGTTGTTGGAATTGGGAATGGTACAAAGATGCTCAGTACTATGCTGGCTGGCTCAAAGGTGAGTGTTTCTCTCGGGAACCCGGAATATTTATGGAGAGTTTGACTCCTCTTCTTCACCTTCCACATTTCCATCGTTTGCATCCCTGACTATAATCCCACCTGTCTCAGAGTAAGGGGAATAGGACTTGCAGTGCACTTGTCTGTGATCATACATTAGTACTTTCTTTTTCACAGAAATACACAGCGGTTGCTGAGCTGGGGAAAGCTACAGATACCCTGGACGCTACAGGCAGTGTGGTGAATGAGAAGAGCTATGGTAAAATACCTCCAGTAATCTATAGGTGTATGGTAAAGTACCCATTAAAGCACAGGTGTCAAACTCATTCCATGGAGGGCTGAGTGTCAGCAGGTTTTTGTTTTTTCCTTTCAATTAAGACCTTGTCAACCAGGTGAGGGGAGTTCCATACTAATTAGTGACCTTAATTCATCAATCAAGTAGATGGGAAGAGCAAAAACCTGTAGACACTCGGCCCTCCATGGAATGAGTTTGACACCTGTGCATTAAAGGGTCATGTATGGGGTTATGTTAGAGTAGAGGTGAATTCCTAGTATGTGAGCTATGAAACATGTACTACAGAAGGTATGGGGTAGAAGTGGGGCAGTATGGGGATATAATGGAGATTAACAGGAGTTAGACAATCACACCTGAACTGCAACTCTTATCTGTTACTACTGTGAGTAGACTATTTACATTTTACATTTACATTTATGGCATTTAGCAGACGCCTTTATCCAAAGCGACTTACAACAAATTAGATTAGATTAGATTAGATTCAACTTTATTGTCATTGTGCAGAGTACAAGTACAGAGACAACGAAATGCAGTTAGCGTTTCTGAAGTGCAGAAAAGTGCAGTATAAATACAGTAGTTTCAGTCAGTGAATCATCTATCCAACAGTCATCATAAGACAAAGTAATCAATGCTCAGACCATGGGCCATTGGCAGTCGTAATGCCAGAAGCCTATTTTTCTTTTATTATTTTTTTTATTATTATTATTAACAGGAGAGAACTTGTACAGGGGGTGAAGAGCTCTCAAGGGTTAGGGTTAGTACAGGGGGGGTAGTGGGGGTGAAGAGGTCTCAAGGGTTGGGGTTAGGGTTAGTACAGGGGGGTAGTGGGGGTGAAGAGGTCTCAAGGGTTGGGGTTAGTACAGGGGGGGTAGTGGGGGTGAAGAGGTCTCAAGGGTTGGGGTTAGTACAGGGGGGTAGTGGGGGTGAAGAGGTCTCAAGGGTTGGGGTTATGGTTAGTACAGGGGGTGTAGTGGGGATGAAGAGGTCTCAAGGGTTGGGGTTAGGGTTAGTACAGGGGGGTAGTGGGGGTGAAGAGGTCTCAAGGGTTGGGGTTAGGGTTAGTACAAGGGGGGTAGTGGGGGTGAAGAGGTCTCAAGGGTTGGGGTTAGTACAGGGGGGTAGTGGGGGTGAAGAGGTCTCAAGGGTTGGGGTTATGGTTAGTACAGGGGGTGTAGTGGGGATGAAGAGGTCTCAAGGGTTGGGGTTAGGGTTAGTACAGGGGGGTAGTGGGGGTGAAGAGGTCTCAAGGGTTGGGGTTAGGGTTAGTACAAGGGGGGTAGTGGGGGTGAAGAGGTCTCAAGGGTTAGGGTTAGTACAGGGGGGTAGTGGGGATGAAGAGGTCTCAAGGGTTGGGGTTAGGGTTAGTACAGGGGGGGTAGTGGGGGTGAAGAGGTCTCAAGGGTTAGGGTTAGTACAGGGGGGGTAGTGGGGGTGAAGAGGTCTTGCTTGGTGAAGACTATGCTTGAGTGTTAGCAGTGTACCGTAGCTTGCACACAGTTTCCTATCGAGCCGATGCCATGTGATGCAAAACGTAAAGCCAAGAGACTGTAAGCGATTCCTTTCCTGTACTTTCCAGCAAAGCAGTCTCGCTAGGGCGTACGATCACTCGTCGCGTACAGGAGGTAATCACTGGTCGAGTCTCTGCTTTACACTTCTTTCTGAAGCTACGGAATCATGCACTGCCACAGCTCAAGGGGGTCATTCATTTACCAACATGAACTGTACCCCCCCCCCCCCCCCCCCCCCCTTAGATCACATCACCAAGGAGGACGTTGAGGAGAAGCTGAAGGCGTTCACAGGTGACATCATGCAAGTCCCTCCGCTGTGAGTGAAGCCTTGATGTCATTGTCACATGTGCATCGTTCCACCAAACGTTTTCTAGAACTGGATTTGTGGTATACGCATTTTTTTTTGGTTGACCAATGGGATGGAATGACCTCCGGTGTGTTTTGACCTTTGACTCCTTCAGCTACTCTGCGCTAAAGAAGGATGGGAAGCGTCTGTCTGTCCTGCTAAAGCAAGGTCACGAGGTGGAGGCCAAACCAGCGCGACCAGTGACTGTTTACAACCTCTCACTGCAGGACTTCAAACCCCCTCACTTCACCCTGGGTTAGAGCCTCTCTCCATGAAGTACTCGATTCAAACAAAAGTCTCTTTTAAAAGTTCACCAGTTATAGTCCAGTCATGTTGACATTTCTATCTGTTTTGTAAACTTAATGAGGTAAATCCTTTTTGTTCCTTTCCAGATATTGAATGCGGAGGTGGGTTTTACGTCAGAAGCTTGGTGGACGACCTTGGGAAAGGTAGATTTTTTTTTTTTTAAATGGTCACTGAGCGATTCAGGTACCATTCTTGCGGTGGTAGCCGTAAAGTGTGAGCCTTTCGCTATATGTGGTCCTCTGTGGCTCAGTTGGTAGAGCATGGCGCTAACAATGCTTAGGTTGTGGGTTTATTCCTGCTGGGACCATATATACTGAAAGATGTATGCACTCACTGCAATGTAAGTCGCTTTGGATAAAAGTATCAGCTAAATAATATATATATATGTATGTATTATTGCATTGCATTTTGTTTCAGTGATCGGTGTTTATTATTCATTGTGTCTCCCTCCCTTCTCCCTCTCTCTCTCTCTCTCTCTCTCTCCCAGCGTTAGAGTCATGTGCCCATGTGAAGGAGCTGATCAGGACCAAGCAGGGCCAGTACACTCTGGAGGAGAACACACTGCAAGAGGAACACTGGACACTTGAGCACATCCTCCAATCACTGCAGCCCTGCCCAGGGTCAGAGGTCACTGAGAAGGTTAGCAAAAAATCAAACGCTAAACCAGGGGTTAAACAGGCCTCTGATGCCCAAGCAGATGGGGGCAAGGATGGCAAGGATGAGAAGGGAGCCTCCGAATCCTAACTATCTCTGAAAGAGTGTGAGCCCGCTCTCTATTTTAGAGAGCGACCATATGGACTGGTTCTATTTTTGGCCTGTAGCTTTTTCACTGAACTGACAGCAATGGGATATGTTTGTTATAAGCCCCATTTAGCTATATCGGAAAGTTAAGTGGACCCAACATCACCACTGGGCCTGGTCAAATGAGGAGAGGAAGCTACTTTAGACTACTGAGATGCAGCTCCATTCTCTAATGGAAGGCTGTAGAGATCTTTGTTTGTGCAACTCTTATTTCATTCCCCACATGATGTTATTATTTTCATTCCTTTCATTGTCTGGGGGTCTGGCGAGTTCCAAAGACGACTCAGATAGTATAAGCTGTTCCATATGCAGGCAGGCAGTTTGTGGGGAGAAGAAAATTGCACTGTTATTTCCAATCATTTTGTCATTATGATGGAAGAAAAAGACAAACTAAATGGTTGTTCTTTTGAGTTGATTTGTTTTGCTTTTTAATAAAACCAGTGAAATGATATTGCCTGCATTGATTTTTTCCTGGTAATAAATTGCTGCTCAATGTGTTGGCTGTAATAGTTTTTTGCGATGTGTGAACTGCATTGCCTGGAGACCATTACTGTAAATCTGCCAAGAAAACAAAGAAAGAAAAGATCATCCTTTATTTAACCAGAGAATCACATTCATATTCATATTCAATCTATTTTTCAAGTGAGCCCTGGCCAAGAAGGCAGCATACAAAAGTTATACATCCACATATGGGTAATAGAGATGAGACATATATTTACATTTACATTTATGGCATTTAGCAGATGCCTTTATCCAAAGTGACTTACAACAAATACATTTGTTTAAGTAAGTGAATCATCTATCCATCAGTCATCATAAGATAAAGTAATCAATGCTCGGGCCAGGGGCCATTGGCAGTCACAATGCTAGAAGAAGGAAAAAACACCTTTTATTTAATAGGAGAGAAACTTGTACAGGGGGGTAGTGGGGGTGAAGAGGTCTTTAGGAGGGACCGTTAAGATGAAACCTGAAGAGATGGCTCTTCAATCTACTGCGGAAGATTGGTAGTGACTCTGCAGTCATGACAGCAGTGGGAAGCTCATTCCACCAGCGGGGCGCCAGGACAGTGAAAAGCCGTGACCGAGTAGTGCGGCTGCTGCATCCACGTAGAGGCGGCGGTGGCGGGCGGCCAGCCGAGGTGGAAGAGTGATATACATACAGTACAAAGCCTGCTACTGAAACAATGTGAATGAAACCTCTGGTTGTCGCAGTTGTCTGTTACAAGATGTGAAGAATGGTATCCCTCTAGGCCATCTTCAATAATTTGATACTCTAGCAAAAGACTGGCGTAATGTAAACATTGCATGGTGGTAGAAGGGAGAATTGTGCAGTGTGTGCTTATGGTGGCTAGTCAGATGTGGTGTTGTGGTATTACACTTGTGTTATAACAAGGATGTGATTGGTTGTGTATTGCCATATTGGAATTACGGTACACTTGTAAAAAAACAAAAAAAAACAAAGAGTCAAATCTAGTCTAGCGCCTACATGTTAGTGGCTGGAAATGAATTTGGAAATGGGTCGTTACGCTATGTCACTCAAAGCTTCCATGTAAGTCAAAGCTGCAAGTCAACCGCTCCCAAAATATAGCCTTATCAACATGGTGCAGGAAGCAAGAGATAAGTGGTGCCAGTGAGCTAAATATACACTAGTCTACAAATAGTCTGTAAGTGTTCACAGTGAGGAGGAGTAGATATGCAGCCACCATGAGGACAATAGAAATGTTCTTGAATAAGTCATCTGTTACTATGAAACTATTACTTGTGCAGTATTCAGACCACTCATTTATCTCAATAACTGCCTTACACTTACATCATTGGGAGGTTAAAGTTCTTCTCATCTCACTGCTTGTCCTAAGAGAGAGCATCGTAATCACTTTTGGGCAAAGTCAGTTCTTCCACATTCACATTAAAGTGAATTCAGAGATGTTTATTATTGTGCACTGGCCTAGTTAAATCAGTAGATGGATGAATTAATGAATGATTCATAAGGTATTGAATTAAATACCTGTACCGGAAACTAAATACCATACCTGTTAACCAAGACTGCAGTACAAAAAAATAAATCCTTCTTCTAGCATTGTGACTGCCTATGGCCCCCGGTCCGAGCATTGATTACTTTATCTTATGATGACTGATGGATAGATGATTCACTTCCTTAAACAAATGTATTTGTTGTAAGTCGCTTTGGATAAAGACGTCTGCTAAATGCCATAAATGTAAATGTAAATATAAAACACTCTTACTGTAACTGAATTATAACAAGACAAAAAAACCTACATTCTACCATATAGGGCCACTTGGTGGCGCTAGATATATCCTGAACGCACACGCTGCGCAAGTGTGTTCTATATTTAACGCAGAGAGGAAACACATCATCTGTTAGCCTATGACAATTGGACTCCCTGTCAACCACATGTGCATCGCCTCCCCAGACGTTTCACCACAAGCACCAACTGACAAGCAGGGACATGTTGGCCACAGCCACGTCACTGTGAATGTGTAATGTAGCCCCAGACTCTCTTTTTCACTGTATCGCTAGATGGAGCAGGAAGTATTGGATTTGGATGGGAACAGTAAGGTATTCTCTGACCTTTACACCTTGTGTTTTAAAGTGAGTTTACCATAATGGGTTGTGGATGATCCCGTTATTGTTTAAACAGATGCCGTTATGATTACTTGGAACAAACCACACACACACACACACACCACTCAACACGAGCTACAGGCAAAAATGAGAGGGTTACGAGAAATAGCTTCATTTCTAGGATGTTTTTTTTTTTTTTTTTAGGACAGGAGACGAGCATAATGACTGATGAAAAACGTGTGGTCGTAACCACAATGCCGCAGTTTTCAGAATCATGTCATAGTTTGTCATTGGACCATTAGTCATACCAAATGTTTCATTCGATGAACAGTCAGATCCCTAACATGTTTTCTTCCTTTCTCTAGCACCGTGACTGCTGATGCCTCTTGTTCTTATCGAAGGTTTTACTTCTGATGACTGAGTTGATTCACTGGCTTAGACAAATGTACTTTGCTTTGGATAAAAGCGTCTACTAAATGACTTAAATGTACATCCCTCTGCTTACTGCATAGGCCTGTATCTCAGGCTTTCTGTTTGACTCAGTGGGGCTCCAGAGATGAGTATAGTACACTTCAAATCCTAGTGGTGATAGATACTTACGTGTTTAGCCCAGAATAGTCAAACACCTCAGTTCCGCTGCCTACATATGAATCCCACTCAGTTTCACTCGACTGTGAAACTGAATGGGTGAGGCATTTTCTTCAAAATGTGAGCTTGTTTTCATAGAGCTCGATGAAATGTACTGTGTGTGACATGGTCACTTTTGGTATCATGTTGTCATAAGAGCAAGCCACTTAAACCTGCCACGACCATGGCATTACGAATGAGGCTGAACTAGACACAATGGTCTTGGTGAATAAAACGGTATGTACTCTGAGTCACCGAAGCTTTGAATTGCGTAAAGCCATGTCTTCCCTTTTCACATGATTTTACTGGGGTGAATGTAAATAAATAGGTCACAGAAGAAAACAAAAACACGTTGGAGCAGGGTATTACAGTTACTACCAATTCTGAATTACAAACAATCCTGTATGCTCTAATGACTCCAACAGGTGACATCCACAGCCAATAGCAAAGAGACAGTGACATTTTCATGTAGTTTCCTATTTCCTGTGTTCGTCTCATCATGAAGTAGAAGTAGACAGACACTGAAAAACAACTCTAGCCTGGTTCACACTGACAGTTTGTGACACTGACACTGACAGTGACAAATCCATTTTTTTTTCTCTGCAGTCTGAACAGGCAAAACCCACATGAAACCGGATATCTCAAACCACATTCGTAGGTGGTTTGAAATCAGATACAAAACCTTATGTGACGCAGTGTTGTCTGATATCATCACTTTGTGACGCAAATGGAGGCATGGAGGACAAGAGTGTGTGGAGCACTGAAGAGGTGTGTTGCTTTCTGTCACTAGCCATGATTGTCATAAAGAGAAACAGAGCAAGCAAGTGGTAGTCTGTGGCTCAGTTGGTAGAGCATGGCGCTAACAACACTAAGGTTGTGGGTTTGATTCCCACTGGGACCATATATACTGAAATGTATGCACTCACTGCAGTGTAAGTTGCTTTGGATAAAAGCGTCAGCTAAATGGCATCTATAAGTAGGAAACTTCTGAGTTATAGGAAGCACAAGCACCACCACCTACACTGCACAGGGTCCCGTCGTTACTATGACAACTAGCATGGCCATGTCCGTTAAAGACTACACTGTTGAAATGTACGCAAATCCGATTTGGTTACTTGTCAATGCTGTTTGAACAGTCAGTATTCCAAAACTGATTTGAAAAACAAAACCGATCTAAGCATTTAAGTGCCAGCAGTGTGAACAAAGCCCTCTGCCGCCTTCTTTCCCAGGTGTAAATCAGACACTAATTAAAATGACAGGAAGAAAACCAGTAGACATGAATAGAGTGTGTGTGTGTGTGGGGGTTATTTGAAAGGTGTGAGGAGATTAACAACTGACTAAGCCATCTTGTTGGTTAGATACTGTATTGGTTCCAAATGAGTGGGGGGTAGGGGGGGGGTTGAGCCATATGTCTGTAGCGTGGCGCGCTGCAGCTCCTGGTTCTAATAAAAGCAATGCGCCCAGTGGAGCTGTGGGAACACTTCATGACACGTAGCTCGAGTGTTAGGTAGTAGTTAAGGCTTGGGTGGTAATCTTTCCTTTGCTACTTGTTCTGTTTCTACAATATATGCTATCGGTTTCACTAGAGTGTGACGAAACAACAACATGTACCGTTTGATACTGTTCAGCCACCAGAGGCCTATATAGAGCCAGACTGCATCTGGGCAAAGATATGTATTAGACAGATAGATATTAGATATTAGATAGATATTAGACATTGAGGAAAACTCGTGGTTTGCACCTTGCAGTGAAGCGTCTAGTTTGGCTGGTGATGTATTCTGCGGATGGAATAGGGGGGCTATGCGTAAAAAGTGGCGTCATTTCTGAATGGTGAAACCGATATGGACACAAATACCATCAAATACAAGCTGAGAATGTCTACTTTAACCTCATAGTCATTGTTTGATTTTAAATCCAAACCTTTGGAGTGGAGAGCCAAAAGAAGAAAAAATTATTCACTGTCCCATTACTTATGCAGGACACTATAGATCTCCCTTCGACTTCATACTCTTTCTGTGACAACATTTCAGATTTTTGAGAAAGGCAGAGAAGCTTAGTTGTCTCTCCTCTTTGATTCGGACTCACTTTCCTCTCTTTTCTCTGATTGACTCTTTTAGACAATCCTCTTTGTAGGTCTCCCACATGATTTCAATTCTGTCACAGCTCTTTAACTGGTGTTCTAGCCGCACGGAGAGACAGTGTTGCCATATTAACCAAATGTGGAAAGTTGGTGGGCAGGCAATTAGTGTACAATGGCAGCTCTGTCACTGATTTTAGCATGAAAAGAGGATGGCACGGATGGGTACTCTAGGCTGCCTTCACCATCAAATTGTGATTTGGTATCACAGCCTGTGAATAAGTAGTATCTTTGTAAAGCCTGACTCTTTTCCCACCCAAGCTTTTCACAAGTGGTATTGACGCAGATCTCCTGATAGTTCTTTCCCATACCAAAAGCAACCCACATGTCCATGGCTGGATTTTGTAGCATTGGGGTTGCAATGGAGAATAGATGATGACTTCATCAACTGCAAAGCTTTATTCAAGTAATAACACCAACAGATGTACAATCACATGTAATAAATCTTGCCTATGAATGAAAGAATGTCCGGTCCCATACATTTCACCACACCTAACATAGACAGTACTTGAACCAACAACCCCTCTAAAAGTGATGGACCACACAGCAGAGGAACCAACAGTGAAAACCAGCGAACAACATCCCTGTAGGTGTAACAGTCAGTAAGATACAGCGACATGAACACAGGAAATCTTGAATTATCCTTGAATCATCTTTTCTTCAGCACGTCTGAAGACCAAACCGGTTAGTGGGACTATATCTGTATCCACTGTGGAACTTTTTCAAGGGCATCTTTAAGATGAATACAGACTCTTGCGTCTGCCTCTTCATGATCACATTCTGGAATTGCTGTCAGAGAGCCCTTTGACAGCACAGACTGATCTTGTGTGATATAGATCTCCTGTCTGACTTCATACTCTTTGCTGTACACCTTATCTGACACCATTTCAAAAAGCTCCTGCTTGTTTGTTGGATTTCTTAGAAAGTCAGAGAATGTAATGTTTCTAACAGTGGATACAGATAGCATAGTCCTGCTTGCTAGTTTGTTCTTCAGACTTGCAGAAGAATATCCAACCATGGACCTACGGGTTGCTTTTGGTATGGGAAAACTATCAGGAGAGCTGTGTCAATATCATTTGTGAAAAAGGTGTGCAGAAAATACCACATTCCAAACAGTTGATTGATGATTGGTTGGCAAATAAAACATTGCTTGTTTTGTTTTGTTTGACATGGGAGATCAACCTGTTCAACCCCTCAATCTGGAATCACCCAATGTTGCATTGTGAATGGAATGGAAAATATTCCCTCAACACAGGCTGCACTACTGCAGCATTCAAATCAAACATTTGGTCAACGAGCCTGAAAGCGATTCAATCTGCACCTTCACTGCACCTTCTACGATTTGGATGGGCTGAAACTGATGATCCTTGGTCACCTTTGTAAATACTCTTACCAGAGGCTGCCAAAGGTGGAAGAGAACTATTGGGCTGTGGCTGCAAAAGTGGGCCCCCTATGTTCTAGCAAGTGTCAATGCCAGGATACTGCATTACGCACCTGTGAACCTGGGCCCTAAGTCTTTGTTCACTAAAAATTACAACTAAAGGAACATAATAGATAGATATTTTCATATTATTTTGTGATACTTGGACTTGATGTAGTTTGAATAGCACTAAGGATAGTTAATCAAATGTGGAAAGTTGGTGAGCAGGCAATTAGTGTACAATGGCAGCTCTGTCACTGATTTGAGCATGAAAAGAGGATGGCACGGATGGGTACTCTAGGCTGCCTTCACCATCAAATTGTGATTTGGTATCACAGCCTGTGAATAAGTAGTATCTTTGTAAAGCCTGACTCTTTTCCCACCCAAGCTTTTCACAAGTGGTATTGACGCAGATCTCCTGATAGTTCTTTCCCATACCAAAAGCAACCCACATGTCCATGGCTGGATTTTGTAGCGTTGGGGTTGCAATGGAGAATAGATGATGACTTCATCAACTGCAAAGCTTTATTCAAGTAATAACACCAACAGATGTACAGTCACATGTAATAAATCTTGGCTATGAATGAAAGAATGTCCGGTCCCATACATTTCACCACACCTAACATAGACAGTACTTGAACCAACAACCCCTCTAAAAGTGATGGACCATACAGCAGAGGAACCAACAGTGAAAACCAGCGAACAACATCCCTGTAGGTGTAACAGTCAGTAAGATACAGCGACATGAACACAGGAAATCTTGAATTATCCTTGAATCATCTTTTCTTCAGCACGTCTGAAGACCAAACCGGTTAGTGGGACTATATCTGTATCCACTGTGGAACTTTTTCAAGGGCATCTTTAAGATGAATACAGACTCTTGCGTCTGCCTCTTCATGATCACATTCTGGAATTGCTGTCAGAGAGCCCTTTGACAGCACAGACTGATCTTGTGTGATATAAATCTCCTGTCTGACTTCATACTCTTTGCTGTACACCTTATCTGACACCATTTCAAAAAGCTCCTGCTTGTTTGTTGGATTTCTTAGAAAGTCAGAGAATGTAATGTTTCTAACAGTGGATACAGATAGCATAGTCCTGCTTGCTAGTTTGTTCTTCAGACTTGCAGAAGAATATCCAACCATGGACCTACGGGTTGCTTTTGGTATGGGAAAACTATCAGGAGAGCTGTGTCAATATCATTTGTGAAAAAGGTGTGCAGAAAATACCACATTCCAAACAGTTGATTGATGATTGGTTGGCAAATAAAACATTGCTTGTTTTGTTTTGTTTGACATGGGAGATCAACCTGTTCAACCCCTCAATCTGGAATCACCCAATGTTGCATTGTGAATGGATTGGAAAATATTCCGTCAACACAGGCTGCACTACTGCAGCATTCAAATCAAACATTTGGTCAACGAGCCTCTATGTTCTAGCAAGTGTCAATGCCAGGATGCTGCATTACAATGCACTGCATTACGCACCTGTGAACCTGGGCCCTAAGTTTTCATATTATTTCATATTATTTGCTTGGACTTAATGATGTAGTTTGAATAGCACTAAGGATAGTTACAATAGATTTGGACGACTAGTTTTAATTTTCCGATTCACTCACGTTTCGGATAGAATCGGCGACCCCTTCTTGGATGTTTTTATATCCCCTTAGGAGTAACTGTACCGATGTTCATGCTTTATAACGTTTTGTTCGCTAAGGCATCGGACTATGAAAGGCAAAATGTTGTCTTATTGAACAAACTGAATAAGCACTACAGTGTGCTTTTCCTTTTCATGTTTGTAGAATCATAGAAAACATGTTCTATGGGTAAGGGTTGAGAGCTTGGGTGAGAAAAAGAGAGCAATCTCCTACTTGTGGTTTGGTGACTGACTTGACCATATGGTCACGATATAACATTTACCTGAAGGTCCTGCATGTCTCACACCTCCAGCTGGACAGAACCCGGCCCTTGACTTGCAGAATAGCTTTTTAAATGCCGCATTGGAGACCTCATAGTGTCACATTTCAGCGCTGTGTCTTTAAATGGAGACGGCTGTCATACACATGCGCAAAGCTCTGTATTGAGTTTTCTCGTTTTCTCCAACCTGAGGAGCGGACTGGTAGCTTAGCTAACTCTGGATCCGCCCGGTTTGCACGCCGGTTTCCCCTACAAGTGGGTGGAGTTTTCGACCGGGTGGCTGCCGGTGAACTCCTCCTCCCCGCTTCCATCATGAGCTTGCCCGCCTGCTGTCCAAATCGTACGCACTCTATCCCATCACTGGCGCTAGCATAAGCATACGCTACTTCGCCCGAGTGTGGATAGTAATCGGTGGGACCAAAATCCGCGTCCCTTGATTGTTTTTTTTTCTCCCGTTTGGATTAATATGGAACGCCACGACACCAAAGGACTTAAACATCAGCTTCATCGCAAACCATCAAAACAGTGCAGCAAAAAATGAGTAAACCCGATGTTTCCAAAGGTTTGCAAAATTCCCCATCGCAAAGAACACCACCAGCAACAACATCCATGTTATTGACTGCTGCTGCAATGGTGCCATGGTTCCAAGGCTTCCATTAAAAAGGGATTATTGTCCTTGTGTTCCCTTTAAGTGTGGACAAGATCATGTTTAAATGGTGACACACAGATTTGTAGAGCGACTCGGCCATAGTCGAATATTTCCAAACTAAATCATTAACTCGTCTATTGGTTTAAGTGTTTACGCTAAAATGGCTGCTTTGGAAGAGAATGATGATCTTGAATAAGATGTTTGAAATGTTGCAATATCCTGTTGTAAATCAACGTAGTAATTTGGGACAATGCGTCGCCTCCAACATTTTTTGCTGTATTGTGCTCGGAAAGGATTTTTCTACCCGTAACTGCAGGAGGTAAAGTGAAAGAAGAAATTCCTTCCACTCGAATCTTTGTGTTAGCCTTCATCTTCTCCTTTATTTTACGTTTTTCTGGCTATTTCATTACTTTATTATTATTGCTGCCTAGTCTGGATATTCAATCAGCTCACATGGATTCATTCAATTATGCATATCCTTCATAGCATATTCACGATTGATACTCGAACGGATCCCCCGGCTAATTAAAACAAGCTGGGTACCACGAAACCAGAGACTTCCCAAATAAAGGCCCTGGTCTTTGACTCTTTGTAACGGTAAAATGGATGCTGGGAAAAAATCTAGGACCGAACTGTTCCCCCTCAGACAGAGGCAATCAGCGTACTGTGGGCTACAAGGTATCAACAGATACTTACTGGTCTATGTGCTTTTTTACTTTGTGCTTTTTACGCACGCCTCCCCGGCGAAATCGTGTGATAAAAATTGCCTATCCGGGAAATGTATCAACGGGACATGCATCTGTGACCGAGGATGGGTTGGGGAACAATGTCAACACTGCCAGGGAAGGTTCAAGTAAGTAACAGCCAGCTACATTGTATGAACAAGACATGTCACCAATGTTTCAGATGTGCATTGTAGTGTGTCGCTTTCTTAGATCCCAGAGGCAACAATGTGTCAACCCCGTCGTTGCTGGTCCTTCGCCATGCCCATGGGCATTCTATTTTATGTTGATCAGCTCCTAAGCAGCTGGAGACCCACAATTTCCATCCCATTTAAATTCCAGTGAAGTTGGCATTTCTTTGACCTTATTATCAGTGCATTATTGTGCCTGTGCATATGTTATGTCTTGGGTAGCATAGTCTATGTCTCATAACCTCCGGTATGCTTACAAAACACATTAGTCATAGAAATAACTCTTCACACTTTTGTCAGGTTGAAAGTTTTGAAGGGATTACATATTGAATGTACGCCTATGTGTTGAAATCTAACTTTTGTAGCAGAGGTGGATGAGTAGGTTTCTTGAGACCTGAGGATATACTTTCAGAGTTATGGCTTAAATCCAGTTGGCGAGCAAGGTCTAGACTTGTTCAGACAGCCTAGGTTCAATACATGTCATTTACACCCGCATGAAAACCTATGACATCATTTGTTAGAGTAATACTTTACAGTAAGGAGAGGAGACATTAACAACCATAAACAAACATCCCAATAAACTATTTAATGTACTGCATATTCACGATTGACACTCGAATGGATCCCGTTGCTAATTGAAACAAGCTGGGTACCACAAAACCAGAAACTTCCCAAATGAAGGCCCTGGTCTTTGACTCTTTGTAACAGTAAAATGGATGCTGGGAAAAAAATCTAGGACCAAACTGTTCCCCCTCAGACAGAGACAATCAGCATACTGTGGGCTGTAAGGTATCAACAGATACTTACTGGTCTGTGTGTGTTTTTACTTTGTGCTTTTTATGCACGCCTCCCCGGCGAAATCGTGTGATTAAAAATGTACTATCCCGGAAATGTATCAACAGGACATGCGTCTGTGACCGAGGATGGGTTAGGAAACGTCAACACTGCCATATTGCTCATGGTGTGTGATTCTAAAAACCACCCGCTTTGACGCATCCTGGCTTGCTTCATACTTTCAGTTTCAAACAAGTGGCATTGGTTCTTTGTCATGAATGTGCTCACTCAAGATGATTTTGAAATTTGGGTGTAGTTGCCATGTGCTCAACAACTCGCACTGAAATCAAGTAGTTTATTTTTTCCCAGCTCCAAAGTCTCTTACAGACATCCAAAGGTATTACCATGGCGCTGCCCCATTTTTGGCATTGAGACTGAATATGTAACAGCGTTTAGTCTCTGAAATCATCTTTTCATCCATGTAATCTGCCTGCCTGCCTGCTTGCCTGCCTGTCTGTCTGTCTGTCTGTCTCTAGCCTAACCCCTGGAGAGGATTCATTATTATACAATCATCAAATCCTGACTTGAGAGCCACAAAATAGCTGTGGAGTGTCGGCTACATTGAACCAGACAGATAACACGCTCCGTGTTACGTGGCTTTCTTCTGTCCAGTATCGGCAGGTTTCTCAAACGCTAAGCCTCCAGAATCAACTGCACCATCAGTGCTCACTGTTCTCTACCTACCCGGGGTTTTTAGTTCGTCCCTGTAGGCTATTGTCTTCGTTCGACACATCCCAGATGTAAAGTGAAGATATAAAAAGACGAGGAGCCAGACAGGTGGAGGAATAATGAGACTGGAGGACCCAGCCATTGATGCTGATCTAAAAATAGTCCCTCACAGGTGGGGAGGCACTTTCTTTGTCTTTCCCGGTATGAACACAGATGGTTAATTAAGGTGGAACTGATGGAACAGTTATGCTGTTGGTGTTACTAGAGTGCCTGGTCCACATTCTTCAACAGCATAATATCCTCAACACACAAGAGAGCAACAGATAGAGGCTTAGTTGTTCATTCTCTCGTTTGCAAAAAAAAAAAAAAAGACCCAGAGGTTAAAAGATCTGCTTTTTTGCCCGCATCAGTGGTGTTCCACTTCCCAGAGAGCAATAGTGTCTTTGTGTTGTCATCCCCTAGCAGCTAAATCTGTGACCGGTTTAGGCCCAGATAAACTAGGTAGACGGGCTATCGGCATCCACACGAATGAGGCCAAGCATTAGAAATGATCTCTTCTACCATAATCACTACTAGGCCGATCTGTCTCATAGCGTAGGTTGAAAATGTAAACATAGGCTTATATTTGTTTAGTTCTAATGTTGTTTTGGGGGAGGAGGGGTGGTGGTGGTTACCCCCCAATCTCTCTGTGATGTCCTCGTGAGAAAAACAATCTTATCACAAACACATTCCAAATGGACGGGATCAAAAAAAAAAAAGTTGCGATACAATGCTTGCATGATGAGAAATATACATAACCTCTGGCTCCTCCATCTATCCTGGGGAACACCCTTGACACTGAACATTGGTTCGTTCACTAAACACTTTAATGCTAAACAAAAAGAGTGTATGGATAGTGGAGTCTGCGACTCTTTCAAAAAATGTTTATTAGATTGTGTTATTCTGCACCCTACTTTTGGGGTATGGGTATATAGTTTCTACTCTCTATAGGCCACATCACAATATTCAAAACTGGACTGTGTAGAGACGTCCGCTCACTCTAGAAAATGGCCACTGTGGATGGTGGGGCCACTCACCTGAATGGGCAGACGAGGCCTGTGAGCTTAGATGCTCTTAAAACACACACACACACACACACACACACTCTCTCTCTCGCTCTCTCCCTCTCAGAAGTAATCAGTGTGTCTGTGGTCCAGAATGCTCTTATCTGATGCAGCCATTTAGGCCTGAGGGAAGCCAACTTATAGATGAAGTGATGGCGAACAAGGCTGATTACCTGAAATCAAGATGCCATCAGACAGACACTGTTGTTGTGTTGAAATGAATAATGCACACGCATAGAATTCAAGGACATCTTGTAGATGCACAAGTAAGGCTAACAATGTTTCAACAATGAGGGACATAAAAAAAACATAATTATAGCAAACATTCTGATTTACACTTCGTTTCCTCTCCTCCTCCATTCCCAGGAGATTACTCCTTGCATTTTACAGAGTGAGAAAAATGCGGAAAAAAGAGTTGAGAATCAGAAAAGGATACAATCTGAAAGTGAAATGTAAAACAGTTTTGGTTTTGCTTCTGGGACACTGCCCAAAGAAATCCCATTATGGATTTTTCTTCTTTTCATGTTGAGTTCAGTTACTGAGGAATTGACTGCAGACAGAAATTGTCACTGTTTATTTTATGTTATTTATATCCAAGATTGAGGTGGACATTGCTATAGTAATATGTAACCTTTTAATAAAGACCAGAAGTTGTCATTTACAACATTTCTAATACCTAACGGAACATACCACCTGTTTTAATGCTTAGAATGAGTTAAGGCCTTGTTTTCACAATGTTTGGAATTAAGTTGTCAGGCTAGTTTTCGTAATCATCTGGTTTAATCATCGAGTAACAGAATAACGTATTTCCATCCCGACTGAGTGAAAAGAGATGGCTGTTAGAAAGGGTGGTGTCTCAAGAAAATACAGGTGTGAAGTATAGCCTAGGGCAAGGTACTAGTTCATAACTTAAATATGGTTTCGGGTTGTATTGTCTGGAACCATGTTATTACACTGTGACGTTAACTTGCACCTGGGGAGTATTGTGCAAGAGTTTGATGGGTTTGATGGGTTTGGGTGGTGGTAATCTGTGCTCTAGATCTATTTAAGTACGTACAGGACAATGGCAAGCTTTTTGGTATCCTTAGCAGCAAAACAATGATCACGCTTTATAATATATCAGGTAAAGTATTATTGGGAGGGGGTTTGTTTGGTCTGGGAGGTGTTGTGTATTGGGTCCTGGGAGGTGTTGTGTATTAAGGTGTTTCTGGTGTATTGGCTCCTGGGAGGTGTTGTGTATTAAGGTGTTTCTGGTGTATTGGGTCCTGGGAGGTGTTGTGTATTAAGGTGTTTCTGGTGTATTGGCTCCTGGGAGGTGTTGTGTATTAAGGTGTTTCTGGTGTATTGGGTCCTGGGAGGTGTTGTTTCTGGTGTATTGGGTCCTGGGAGGTGTTGTTTCTGGTGTATTGGGTCCTGGGAGGTGTTGTTTCTGGTGTATTGGCTCCTGGGAAGTGTTGTTTCTGGTGTATTGGGTCCTAGGAGGTGTTGTGTATTAAGGTGTTTCTGGTGTATTGGGTCCTGGGAGGTGTTGTGTAGGAAGGTGGTTCATGGACTGCCTGGTATTTGGGCTAAGCCAGGACTGTTTACATGAGCTTGGTTTCTATTTATAGACTTTGATGATTATGAAACCCCAAGTGTATCATGTCCCTCCACAGATTTATAACAGGGTCAACTCAAGTGGAATGGACCGGTTATGGAAAGATTTTTATTTAGAATTGGTAGCATGAATATTCACGGTCATATACATCCCCAAATCCCAATTGCTGGATGTTTACTGATTTTGATAGTTTTACTTTTGTTACCCTAAATACTGAGTCAAGCGTGTTTGATTTCAGCTAGACTGAATAATGGACACAGCCATAGTTTTAGGTAGGCTGTCTCTGCCCATCACTGACTGAGTAGGTCAACGTCACATGAGGCAGAGGTTGTCCTGAAAACACCTGATCTAGGATCAGATAACGCGTGTGTGTGTGTGTGTGTCTGGTTGGCTGAGGTTGTGATGAAGTGCATGTGTGTGTAGACTGGCATATCCCATTGTGCGTGCGTGTGTGTGTGTGTTTAGTGGGCTTGACTGTGAAGGAGGGAGGAGGGGGGCATTAAGAGGTCAAATCACGCTGTTTTGGTTTCACCGACAACTGCTGCTACTCTCTTCCAGACAGCCAGAGCATTTGCAGACATCTTACGTTCACGGTGAGTCACCGAGACTGGGTCAGGGCGTGTGACTCAGTGTTTATCAGTCAAAGGGTCATAGTTATTCTGGGACTTCACAAGGCCTGAATTAAATGATCAGCGAGCTTCACATTCTAAAATCGATCACATGACGTATCCCTGCAGCCTAGGGATATTTCATGTCCTCTTGGCCATGACATAAGACGCACTCACAATAGTGTATCAGACAAACATCTGACATTGAGGTTGAAGAGCACTATATTAGCACTATATTACCATGATTATCTGCTAATGATCTCAGCTATTCCCAAGATATGGGTGTGGGAATGAGGACCGTCTGAACTTTTCTGTTTTACACTTGATAAATGAAGCTTATACATGTGGTGTCTGGCTGTCTGCATGACACAAGCCAACCAAAAGAATAGACCCTCACACATTGGCCCGCTGTAGGGCATCCCATGTCATTTCACTCCAGCTGAACACAACAGGATGAACTTGTACGTACCCACTCCACAGATGACTAAGCACATTCCCCACCCACAGAGGGGCAACATGGAGTCCACAGGAAGTGGGCGCTGAAAGGAGAGCCACACAGACAGGAAGCTATCAGGGGAAGTCAATAGGGGGGGGGTCATTATTATTATTATTGACGTGGCAGGAAGTGGGGATTAACACACGCACAGACACCTCTAACTGCAGCTGGTATGAACACAATGGTCACCACAGGCTGCATCTCACTAGTCAAAAGTGGCTTTCATTGCTAGTCTCCTTGAACCCCATCATGGGGCTCTGATATGCGTTAACTGGACTTCCTCGTCGTCACACCATGTTGCTTCCACCTGTCCCTGTGTTTTTGGCTTCAGCATAGATGAGGGAGAGACGGATAGAAGAGGGAAGTTGAAATGCATCCACCAGAGCATGTGATCAAGCATTATGCATAGGTTACAGTGCTTGAAGTTCAGTCCACTGCTATTCCTATTCCTAGTCCTAGTCCACACGCGTATGTCAATCAGCCACCTCATCATCTCACACCAAATATATGGACCCTACAGCTCAAGTTCTTATTTTTCATTCATACTTTTTTTTGTGAAGCAAATATTGCATTTAGGCATCCATTTAGGGAAACAACCGCCGTGCAATCACAGAACAGGATGGTCCAGGAGTGGGTATCGGATCCGGTTCCCGAGGGTCGATGTACGTTGTCGTGAATGTTGCGATGGGCAAAGCCACCTCAGCCGAACTCACTCACTCACTCAGAGGAGTTTGAAAGGGCAATTGACTCCAGTTCAGTCAGTGAAACGGCATGGTGGAGTTTATGAATTAACCGTTAAGCGAAGTGGACGGACTCATACTGGCTCCAGGGCTTGACTGCAGAAGACCTGGGAGAGATTTGGGCAGAGGCAGAGTGAATTACTGCAGTGGAACAAACGCATCAAATATTCATGGAGACACAGTGAATAATTGAATCGTTGACTCACCTACAGGTCTTAATGCTATGCCCGCTAGTAGAAAGTATAGTCTGTCTTCTCCTCTCTTCTCCTCTCCTGTCCTGTCCTGCTCATGAATAAGCATTGACATCTGCACACTCAATACGACCAGGCCCTCCTGCAGCATTGCCTCATCAATCTCACTTCTGTACTCTGTGTATTCTCACAGTGTCCGTCTATTAGATCGAGAAGTACTGTAGCCTAGTTGTCCTAGAAGTACTATAGCCTAGTTGTCCTAGAAGTACAGCCTATAGCCTAGTTGTCCTAGAAGTACAGCCTATAGCCTAGTTGTCCTAGAAGTACAGCCTATAGCCTAGTTATCAGAGAAGTACTGCCTATAGCCTAGTTGTCCTAGAAGTACTATAGCCTAGTTGTCCTAGAAGTACTATAGCCTAGTTGTCCTAGAAGTACAGCCTATAGCCTAGTTGTCCTAGAAGTACTATAGCCTAGTTGTCCTAGAAGTACTATAGCCTAGTTGTCCTAGAAGTACAGCCTATAGCCTAGTTGTCCGAGAAGTACTGCCTATAGCCTAGTTGTCCTAGAAGTACAGCCTATAGCCTAGTTGTCCTAGAATTACTATAGCCTAGTTGTCCTAGAAGTACTATAGCCTAGTTGTCCTAGAAGTACTATAGCCTAGTTGTCCTAGAAGTACTGCCTATAGCCTAGTTGTCCTAGAAGTACAGCCTATAGCCTAGTTGTCCTAGAAGTACAGCCTATAGCCTAGTTGTCCTAGAAGTACAGCCTATAGCCTAGTTGTCCTAGAAGTACTATAGCCTAGTTGTCCTAGAAGTACAGCCTATAGCCTAGTTGTCCTAGAAGTACTATAGCCTAGTTGTCCTAGAAGTACAGCCTATAGCCGAGTCATTAACAGCCTGGATAGTATGGAGGAGTGTTGGCACAAATGTTAACGATGCTTAAATGATTATGAATACTCACAAAATAGGGATTCAAATATCTTGCAAGATTGTAATTTGTCTTAATGCCTCTTGCATGTGTCGCGGAGGTAGTTCAGTGAGTCGAGCGTTTCGACCGAGGTTAGATATTAGGTCGGTCTCATCGGTGTCGTGACTCATATCAGCTCCTGAGGTAACCGCAGAGAGGACGGGTGTCAAGGTTGGGGTGGGGGGGAGGTGAAGTGTAGCGGAAATAGTTTATTCTTGTGTGGTGAGTAACCTTGCCTGAGACCTGCAGACTCCTCACTCCCACAGGGACACCCGCTGCATGCCGATGACACCGAAAGTTGCCGTACTCTGAACGTACCCAAAAGTCTCCTGGTGTGAGGCGGCATCTAACTGGCCTCTCTCTCTCTCTCTCTCTCTCTCTCTCTCTCTCTCTCGTGTTTTCAGGTTGACAGAACCCTCAGGGTACCTCACAGATGGTCCAATCAACTACAAGTATAAGACCAAGTGCACCTGGCTCATCGAGGGCTAGTAAGTATTCCATCCCACCCACTTGCTCGCAATGATCCCAGCCGTGTAGCTCACCGCAACAAACCGTTTTGCTACATCCCAATAGTTAGTCTTTCCTTTGTTTTTCGCTCCTCGCTTACTTACTCAAAATGCTTTGGAAGAGATGATCTAATGGGAGGAACCTTGGATCTTCTCCTCCACTGGGTTTTGAGAAACAAGCGAGAAGAGAGGATGCGAAGAATGGAGGAGAGACTATGGGGACGTCTGTGATGACAGACAGTATTAAGTCTGTTATGGGAAGCAAATGTGAGCTACAGATTATTGACTGTCATGACATCTTTTATGCCATGTGAACTTTTGTCAGCTTCATAACAGATTCCTCCAGATGACTGGAGGGAGAGCAGAATTTAAGACAACACCAATCATTTTCACAGGGAATAATGTTCCCGAAAAAATCTAGCCCCAGGAGCCTTCTGTCCTCCATTTAGCATGAGTGGGTACATCAGTCGTGTGGGTTAGCATGAATACATTTAGCATCAGCACAGTAGTATTACATCACTCTCCTCCTCTGCGGGAACCAATCAGAGACTCCTTCCTTATGACTTATTCACACAATCTCCTGTTCTTCTCTCCCCCCCCAGCCCAAATGCAGTCCTCAGGTTAAGATTCAACCACTTTGCAACAGAATGTAGCTGGGACCACATGTACGTCTATGATGGAGACTCCATATATGCCCCTCTGGTTGCTGTATTCAGGTGAGCGCTTTGGTGAGAGTTATCATGTGACCACACAAGGGATTTATCATTTGCCCTTTTCACACTGCTGAGCCGAACCGAACCGAGCCTAGCCGAGACTCTACTGTGCTGATCTTACGTATACACCTTACATATACACCACACGTATAAAACCATACATATACACCATACGTATACACCATACGTATACACCGTATGTATAAAACCACACATATACACCACACATATACACCATACGTATACACCGTACGTATAAAACCATACATATACACCACACGTATACACCATACGTATCCACCTTATGTATCCACCTTATGTATACACCTTATGTATACACCTTATGTATACACCACACCATACAGTGCTGGAGAGAACAATGTGAAAGACATTTGTGTTGGCCCCGTCGTATGTACAGTAAAGTCCCATTTGGTGTTTGCAACAGACCTGGGCGAAAATAGCAGTAATGTTCCCTTTTCTTTCGTACCACGACCAACTGTTGCACTTTCGGTAACATTAACACACACGTTATTATCTAAATCAAGTGTGTGACCTGAAGTGCTGAGGCAGCGTTGAGTGACATTCCCAAACCCCCCCCTCTGCAGCGGTCTCATCGTGCCGGAGGTACGAGGGAACGAGACGGTTCCGGAAGTGGAGACCAACTCCGGCTACGCACTCCTGCACTTTTTCAGCGACGCGGCCTACAACCTGACAGGATTTGAGATATTTTACTCGTGAGTGTATCCTTGTTTCCGAACTGTCGATGTGGGCTAAAATATGCTGGCCCGCAACTTCTGTAGTCACAGCTATTGTGTGTGTGTGTGTGTGTGTGTGTGTGTGTGTGTGAGTGTGTGCGCGTGCGCGTGTGTGCATGCACTCTATTTCTAACAAGATAACAGACATAGTGATGCGTAACATTACATTGAACAGAGCAATTATTCAACGGAGTAGAAATGTCTTTCAACGATTTCAGAAACGCTTGCAGTCGGCGCACGCACACATTTTCTTCACCGACAAGAAACAAAACACTGAATGAATCGATGGTGTCCGAATAAATGAATGAACTACCTCTCGGTGCCCCCGTAGGATCAACTCGTGCCCCAACAACTGCTCGGGCCACGGCAAGTGCAGCACGGGGAACTCCATCGCCAGCCGGGTGTACTGCGAGTGTGACAAGTACTGGAAGGGCGAGGCGTGTGACATCCCCTACTGCAGAAACAACTGTGGCAGCCCCGACCACGGCTACTGTGACCTCACCGGCGAGAAGCTGTGCGTCTGCAACGACAGCTGGCAAGGTGGGCGACGGGACCGCACCGGATGCCCCCCCCCCCCCCCCCCCCCCCGTCTGGCTCCCTCTGTTTTTTTGGGTTTTGTCTTCCCTTCTCCTTCTCCTTCTCGCTCTCTCTCTCTCTCTCTCTCTCTCTATCCTTTAATCTCTCCTCTCTCTCTGTGTTTATGATACTCTTCCACCCCCCCATCTGCTCCTTTCTTTCTCTCTGTGTCTCCTCCTTTTCTTTCCCTCCCCCACTCCCTCTGCTCCAGTCTCTTCTTCCTCTACCATGTCTTGCAGCTCACCATCTTCTGTGAAAGATGTCTAAAGTGCCTCGTGAGACGTTATTGATTTCTACTACACTCTCTGGCGCCCCCAAGTGGTATCCCACTACTATTCAGCGTATTGTGGGCCATCTTTCATAAAAGCAGTGATATGTAGCGATTACCACCTCATCCCAGAGGTCCAGAGGGCTAAGCTTTCTCAGTGGGATAATGATTACAAGGCATCAAAGCGACATTTTAATCTTGTTGACGGTTTGACACCAGCCTGTCTGTACCCACACTGCAGCCTCTCCCACATAAGCGCCCCCGGGGGAGGGAGTCCGTGGGGGGAGAGGGGGGGTAATGACTAATCCATTAAAAAAACGACGTGTGAACTAATGTGCCATATTTGATGTTATGGCCTAAAGCGGATCGGGTGTGTGTCGGGTGGAGGCTCCAGCTGGAATACCCCAAAAGACCACTTGCTTTCTCAGTCTGGGTTCAGAACTGGGTTCTCACACACACACACACACACACACACGCGCACACACACACACACACACACACACACACACACAGTATGTCCTGAATCTCCTGCTGTGTTTGTCTAAATACAGGTCCAGACTGTTCTCTGACGGTCCCATCGACTGAGTCCTACTGGGTTCTGCCCAGCGTCAAGCCCTTTGGCACCTCGCTGGCACGGGCATCCCACAGGGCTGTGGTGCAGGAGAAGATCATGTGGGTAGTGGGTGGATACACCTTCAACTACAGTTCCTTCCAGATGATCCTCAAGTAAGTTTTTTTTTTTTTTTTTGTCCCAGCCCGATGTTCATGGGGATTTTGCTGTGATTCGGCGTGAATGTCCAGTGTGTGTGGAAAATGGAAACGGTTGTTTTTGTTTTGTTCCAGTTACAACCTGGAGAGCGGTGTCTGGAACACAGTGCCCATCAACAGCGGCCCCCTGCCCAGATATGGCCACTCCCTCACCACCTACCAGGTGATTACACACACACACACACACACACACAACCGCCTCTACACAACTGCTCCAAGACATGTCCCCTAGCAACATAGCTGTTGTGATGGTTCATCAGGTTTTTACTGTTCACTCATAAGGCTGTCAACCCCCAAAAATGCAACTTGCCCCACTCCTCCTTCTCAGTCAATCATCGCACGGTGGGCCCCAATTTGATTCAGCAAATAGTGCTGAGCAGAGCAAAAGATACATTACTATTCAAAATACTCCACAGTGTCTATTAGAAATATTACGGTAAAGATGGCCGACTTTGGGGCCCTTGGTGTTCTTTTGTATAGCACATGTTGTACATGAATGCAATACAGTGCACTTCAATAAAAGTAATAAATTCCAAGGAACGTAATACAAACTGACAAACCAAAAATTCCATAGTGCACTATAGAGACTAATGCAATGCAATGCAATAAAATGGTTGGCTCACTGTTCCAACAGCTGGAGCCCATAATACCCAAAAGCAGCAGCCTCCCTTTTCCCTTTTTCTCCTCTCCTCTCACTCCATTTCCTCCTCCCCCCTCTCCCTCTCCCTCTCCCTCCACAGGATGACATCTACCTGTTTGGAGGGAAACTGGAGGCAGGGTCTGGCAACGTGACCGACGAGCTGTGGGTGTTCAACGTGCCCAGTCGGACCTGGTCCCAGAGGACCCCCAGCCCGCCGGCCCACGGCCAGATCTACGCCGTGGAGGGCCACTCGGCCCACACCGCCACGCTGGACAACGGAGAGGCCGTCATGGTGGTCATCTTCGGTTACTCCCCCGTCTACAGCTACATCAGCAATGTGCAGGAATACAACCTGAGTAAGTCCTCTGCTTGTGCTGTGAAAGTGTTTCTTCTAATTCATGGATGTGATAGAAGACATAGAAAGTCAGGGGAAAAAAACCCCCCAAAAAAACCTGGGATATCGGTCAAATTAAATGGTGTAACAACAGAAGATAAAGCAGGAGTTCTGGATTCAGGAAAAAAAAAATCACATTTTCATCGCTCTTAGGTGTATTAAAGCTGTAAGGAAAATACGGACCAGAGAATAACTTTTTTTGATATGGACTTTATTGCAGGGAACAGAATTTGTCTAGCATGTTTCAGATAAGCCCTTATAAAATACATGGTGTATATGCAGATTTAAAACAAACAAACACAACACTACCAGGAGATATTTTATATTTTATCACTTCAGACTCATAATGCTGGCGTTACACAGGATACAAAAACAGCAGTGTACAGGTAATACAGAACATACATACACAGGTATACAGATACACATATCCATTATAGGATATCTCCAGTCCCTAGCATAAATGCTTTGGCATATTGACTTTTTGTGGATGACCGAAACATGGGCGGACTGGAATAAAGCTAAAATAAAAATGTTCTAAGTTCAACATCAAATGCGTTTTCAAAGCGTACAAGGGATGCCTTGTTATGATCGCATCCGGCAACCGCCACCTTTTTGTAATTCTAACCGTAGGTGGTGGTAATAATTATAATAATAATGATACATTTTTTATTTTATTTTTTTATTTGTAAAGCTTTTTTTTTTTTTTTTTTTTTTTTACATTTTACTTGTGAAGTTAGCCACGGGCAGTATGGTAGTCCACTGTCCCAACAGATTACATTATACGTCTGCTTCATTGAGCGTCAGTCACTGCCACTTGTGCCTGTACCCTTGGATCAGCTCCAACACCTCTCCCATGAAGGCATCGCTATCCCTGCCAGACAATCTCTTCATGGTACTGACCATGTAGTTACCAAAGGCCACGTGTGGATCCAGTAAGGTCAATGGATTTTCGCCGGGGTCGCCCAGGTTCGGCCTCTTGAGAGGCTTTCTCGAACTTTCGCTGTGCGGCAGTGGGGGGGGTGTCACGACCAGAGGGAAGTGGGCGCCCCCGTAGCTGTCTGAGGTGTAGTACCCCACGGGGTAGGAGGTGGCCTGACCAGGGGTGCCTGGGGGGAAGTCCAGGGGGGCCCCTATGTCCTCCTCGTCATCCTGTGCCTTGCAAGAGCTGGACACCTTAAACAACATATAAATAAAGCATTCCAATGAAAAAAAATCACGACAGTAGGGCTTGCATGGAAGTTTTTCTTAGCAAAAAGTCTCCAACTGGTAGCTAGTTATGTGTTTTTGTGGCCACAATTTCAAACAGCAGCTGTCTACACGGCGTTCGTAATGTATTCGTACAGCAGTTTGTCCCGGATGGAGTGAGGTAAACACTTGATTCAGACGTCGCGCGTGTGTTCTGGTGTGCCTGTGAGGTGTTTGCTAGGTTAGCCTACAATAAGGCCTCTGAAATCCCACAGTTCTCCCTCAAAGCTTGGACACACTGCTGTGCAAACCATTTTTTACAATACACACAAATAATATAAATATGCATTTCAAAGACACATACTGTAATTGAAATACTGCCCTCTGTTGTAAACTGACAAGTATTAAAGGGATAGTTCCCTCTCAAAACATAATTTCCTGATCCATCACATACCTTAGAAGGTGTCTGTTGACCATTAGTGACACCATCTGCTAAGTGCCTGTCATTTAATTTGCTACAGCAGTCTAAGGTTAGCGTGGCTTTGGCTAAGGACGCACTTGGCAGATGGTGTCACTACTAGTCAACATCTACGGTACGTGATTTGATTAAGAAATGATTATTTGTGACTGAATTATCTCTTTTAATAAGCTGTTGTGAGCATATGGAGATCTACCTGTGCAGGTGTGGTGTAGATATAGTCTTTTGGTGCCAAGGGAGCCTCCCCGTTACAGATCCGCAGGTGATGCACAAAGGAATCCTTTTTCCTCAACGTCTTCAGACACTTGTAACAGTGGAAGTGTGGACCACTCCGACAGTCTAGATGGCATAGGACAGTTGTGTATCCTAACAAGAAGAGAGGGGGGAAAATGTATTTGGTGCAAACTCATTTCTGATATTCTGATACAGGCGCATTAACATGGTGTCTGTAGCGTATAGTAGGCTCGGCTTAACACACTGCACAATGGAAACCAGTTGTAACTATTTTTTTAAGATCATGGTCATTGGGATTCAATGGTCATTCACAGTCTGAAGTGTTGTAGTATTGGCTTGCCGCAAGCTTAGCGACTTAAATATCCACGTACTGTCTCCACCATGGGAGATTTTCTCCAGCACCACCACAACATATCCAAAGGGCTGCTTTAATATCCATAGAGATTAACTTTATACTTATTACCCGAAGCCACGGTGGAAAACTCGAAACATGGCACTAGTGTGCGAACGAACGAAGACGCGGAAATGAAATGGCAATCCGGAGTGCCGCGTTTCGAGTTTTCCACCGTGGTTTATGTAATGATGAATGTTTATGTAATGTAATGATCGGTATAAAGTTAATCTGTATCGATATGCTAGCAGCCCATTTCGTGGTAGTTGGATATTTTCTAGATAATGATAAACTAGATAATGGAGTGTCGCGTCGGAGCGACAAGTCATCCTACTATGAGGCAAGACAGGAAATAAGCCAATCGATCCGAGTCTAACCGTTATAGGCAAGACGGTAAATATATGCCAATCGATCCTAGTCTAATCGTTGTAGGAAAGACAGTAAAAAAATCCAATCGATCGAGTCTAACCGTTGTGTCGCACACCCCCTTTCAGGTGAGCTTTGTAGTGGCGCCTGGCGTTGTCGCCACGGGTGGATTTGAACACCGACGGTGAACAGAAATCACAGTGGAATTTGGTGCAGCATTGTGTGCACCGTTTCATAACGGGCGGTTCTGGGTCCTCTCCCAACAGTATCGTGGTATGTCTCTGGTAGAAGAAAAAACAGATGCACAAAAACAAATACATTTAGGAAATGTAGCTCATACCCCATATGCAGTTGGAGAAGTCGACGACAGCGTTCGTAGCCTTGACTGACAACAACCTAGACTTCCGCTATATCTTATGTCACATCAGTTTAATGAGATTAGGGTTGACAAAATATGGTATATATAGATCAGCTAAATGGCATGTTTACAATATACATCAGTCTATATTTTATATATATCAGCTAAATGGCATAGATACAAAATAGTAGTGAACGAAGTGAGCTCACGGGGCTAGTAGTTAGCTAGCTAGCGAGCTAGCTGGCTGGCTGCTAAAAAACCGTGCTCCGTCTCCGAAGCGCTGGCGGGATATTCAATCAATCAAGAGGCTCACAAAGCTGGTATCGAATCTATGCCTTTATGAATGTAATGATATCGATTAAAAGGCTCCTAGAGGTAAACAAGTTACGTGGACAACAACTTACGGGCTCATCTCCTATGTACGCCATGTTCTTTGTTGTTGCATCTGGTTCTTCCTCTTCCAAACGGCGTCGCTTGTTCCGGGGGAGCCCGTATCGCGGTGCACTAGCGCCTCCTATGGGATAGGAGAGGGGCGCTCAACCCGAGTGAGGACAGTTTGAGCAAAGAGGTCATCCTCTTTTGGTTTCAGCCATACAAATGATGATATATATGCCATTTAGCTGACGCTTTTATCCAAAGCTACTTACATTGCAGTGAGTGCATACATTTTTCAGTATATATGGTCCCAGCGGGAATCAAACCCACAATCTAAGCGTTGTTAGCGCCATGCTCTACCAACTGAGCCACAGAGGATAAGATAAGAGAACATTTGTAAGGATATAACAAAGTATGAGGTTATTTGGAGATTTCGACCTCATGGTTTTTATGACCCACATTTCAATGAATGTCTGTGATTTCATTATCATATTAAATTTGATTGTCATTTTTAACTTCTAAACCTGTTGTTCTTTAGGTGTTTTTAATATGTTTGTTTGGCTTCATTTCCAAGGGTCTAATACGTGGTTGGTACCTGAGACAAAGGGAGCGGTGGCCCAGGGTGGGTATGGCCACAGCAGCACGTACCACAGTGCCAGCAGGAGTGTGTATGTCCACGGGGGCTACAAGGCCCTGCCCGCCAATAAGTACGGTTTGGTGGATGATCTGTACCGCTACGACATCAACACACGCACATGGTGAGTGGATAGAATTAAATATTCAGTGTGTGTATGTGTATGTATGTGACAGGTGTCTGGTTTATGTGTTGTGTGACACGGTCTCGTGTGTGTGTGTGTGTGTGTGTGTATATATATACAGTGGGGGAAATAATTATTTGATCCCCTGCTGATTTTGCTAGTTTGCCCGATTACAAAGAAATGAGCGGTCTATAATTTTTATGGTACTTTTACTTTAACAAATAGAGACAGAATATCAACAAAGAAGTCCAGAAAAAACACGTTATATAAAGTTATAAATTCATTTGCATTTGATCGAAGGAAATAAGTATTTGATCCCCTACAAACCAACAAGAATACTGGCTCATACAGACCGGTTATATGCCCATGAGGCACACAGATTAGTCCTGTCACTTTAGGAAAGGTACTCCTAATCTCTGCTTATTATGGGTATAAAAGACACCTGTCAATAGAATCAATCTCTTCCATTCCAACCTCTCCACCACCATGGGCAAGACCAAAGAACATTCAAAGGACATCAGGGTAAGAGTTGTAGACCTGCACAAGGCTGGAATGGGCTACAAGACCATCAGCAAGAAGCTTGGTGAGAAGGAGACAACTGTTGGTGCAATTATTAGAAAATGGAAGAAATACAAAATAACCATCAATTGCCCTTGGCCTGGAGCTCCATGCAAGATCTTGCCTCGTGGGGTAAGGATGATCATGAGAAGGGTGAGGGATCAGCCCAGAACTACACGGGAGGAGCTTGGTAATGATCTCAAGGCAGCTGGGACCACAGTCACCAAGAAAACCATTGGTAACACACTACACCGTAACGGATTGAAATCCTGCAGTGCCCGCAAGGTCCCCCTGCTCAAGAAGGCACATGTACAGGCCCATCTGAAGTTTGCCAATGAACACCTAAATGATTCAGAGAAGGCTTGGGAGAAGGTGATGTGGTCAGATGAGACCAAAATTGAACTCTTTGGCATAAATTCGACTCTTCGTGTTTGGAGGGAGAGAAATGCTGAATGCTACAATCCCAAGAACACCATCCCCACCGTCAAACACGGAGGTGGAAACATTATGCTTTGGGGTTGTTTCTCTGCTAAGGGTACAGGACGTCTTCACTGCATTGAGGGACCAATGGACGGGGCCATGTACCATAAGATCTTGGACAGGAACCTCCTTCCCTCAGCCAGAGCACTGAGGATGGGTCGTGGATGGGTCTTCCAGCATGACAATGACCCAAAACATACAGCCAAGGCAACAAAGGAGTGGCTCAAGAAGAAGCACACTAAGGTCTTGGAGTGGCCTAGCTAGTCTCCAGACCTTGATCCTATCGAAAATTTGTGGAGGGAGCTGAAGCTTTGAGTTGCCAAGCAAAAGCCTTGAAACCTTCAGGATTTGGAGAGGATCTATAAAGAGGAGTGGACCAAAATCCCTCCTGAGATGTGTGCAAACCTGGTGACCAACTATAAGAAACGTCTGACTTCTGTGCTTGCCAGCAAGGGTTTCTCCACCAAGTACTAAGTCATGTTTTGCTTGGGGATCAAATACTTATTTCCTTCGATCAAATGCAAATGAATTTATAACTTTATATAATGTGTTTTTTCTGGACTTCTTTGTTGATATTCTGTCTCTATTTGTTGAAATAAAAGTACCATAAAAATGATAGACTGCTCATTTCTTTGTAATCGGGCAAACTAACAAAATCAGCAGGGGATCAAATAATTATTTCCCCCACTGTATATGTGACATGGTATCTAGTCTATGTGTGTGACATGGTCTCTTGTGTGTTACTATATGTATCTATGTGTGTTAATGTGTAAATGTGTGTGTGTGTGTGTTTTCAGGACCATTCTGAAAGAGAGCAGTTTCCCCCGCTACCTCCACTCGGCCGTCATGCTCAGCGGAACCCTGCTCATCTTCGGGGGCAACACCCACAACGACACGTCGCTAAGCAACGGGGCCAAGTGCTTCTCGGCCGACTTCCTGGCTTACGACATCGGTAAGTCCCGCCCATCCGGCGCATGACCACGTCAGTCATGCAGTGACATCTTTCTTTTCTGACCTCAAAAAATGATCTCTCTCTCTCTCTCTCTCTCTCTCTCAGCGTGTGATGAGTGGAGAACCCTGCCCAAGCCCGACCTTCATCGTGACGTTAACCGTTTCGGTCACACGGCGGTCGTCAGCAACGGGTAAGGCCTCGCTGCTGTTGGTGCACCCCCCCTGTGAAGTATATACTGTTGACTCATTTGATTCATTCTATTTGATCTTTCTTGCACTAAATCAGCAAAACTCAACAAGTCTTTGCACGTAGTGATCATTACGTTGGAGTCAGATGATCAATATTAGAGATGCTTTGCTGTTAACAAAATATAGCCAAAAGTCTCTGCCAAACCTTCGTGTGGAAACTGATGTCGTTCTAAATCTATCTACAGTGCGATGTTCTACAGTTGAACGCATGTTGTGTAGATTAGGTATGAGTGTCTGTCCCGTGGAACAGCGAGTCTTAACGGCTCTACGACATGGCGTTTCTTTTCTTTTTTTTTTTTTTTATATGTTTTTAGGGCATTTCTGCTTTATTGGGATAGAGACAGTAGAGATTGACAGGAAGGATGGGAGAGAGAGGAGGGATGACATGCAAGATAGGTCGGAGGTTGGAATCGAACCGGGAACCTTGCGATTATGTGGTAAGCACATTAGTGTGCTACGCCACTAAGCGCCCCAACATGACGTTTCTATCTTTTTGTCTCTCCTCCCAGGTCCATGTATATGTTTGGGGGCTTCTCCGGCCTGCTGCTCAACGACGTGCTGCTCTACAGACCCCCTAGCTGCCACGCGTTCAGGGAGGAGGAGGGGTGCTTGGGCGCCGGCCCGGGGGTCCGCTGCATCTGGAGCAGGGGGCACTGCCTCCCCTGGGAGCTCAGCATGACCAACGGGACCACCCCCGCGGCGTTCTGCCTCGCCAAGGCTGGTGAGGAATAGCAGCGCTGTGTCGTCTCTCCTCTCTTCTCATCTCCTTCCTCTCTTCTCATCTCCTCTCCTCTCCCCCCCCCCCCCCCCCCCCCCCCCCCCCCCCCCCTCCCCTCCACTCCTCTCTGTAGTTTATTGGCTAATTAACCGGAGGCAGTCTCTAAAGAGGGCTCATGCAGAACACATCAAAATGAGAAAGTGCCTAACAATTCAATGGGTCTGTGTAAGTTCATTTAGTCGGTATTATGGCTCTCTCTCTCACTCGTGGAGGCACTGCCCAAGCGGAAAACAATATTTTAGATTTGGGTGTAAATGCCTCGGTGTGAAATAGGCATGAAAGTTTCTCTCTTTCCCCCTCCCTGTCTCCCTCTCTCCCCCGTCTCCCCCCCCCAAATTCAAATTCGAAATGAGCTTGAAGGGATGGGACCAATGTTGCCAAAGCAATATAATACTCTCTCTCTGTGTCTCGTAGTCACGGTGGACGAGCGGTGCTACCGTTTCTCCGACTGTGCCAGCTGCACCGCCAACACCAACGGCTGCCAGTGGTGCGACGACAAGAAGTGCCTCTCGGCCTCCAGCAACTGCACCGCGGTGAGTTGGCCAGAGGGGGGCGCGAGAGAACCACTGTTCACATGCAGTCATCACATCATAGACATGTACAGTGCATTCTGAAAGTATTCAGACCCCTTCACTTTTTCCACATTTTGTTATGTTACAGCCTTATTCTAAAATGGATTAAATTTTTTTCCCTCATCAATCTACACACAATACCCCATAATGACAAAGCCAAAACAGGTTTTTAGAAATGTTCGCTAATTTATTAAAATAAAAAACAGAAAATATCACATTTACATAACTATTCAGACCCTTTACTCAGTACTTTGTTGAAGCACCTTTGGCAGCGATTACAGCCTCAAGTTTTCTTGGGTATGACGCTATAAGCTTGGCACACCTGTATTTTGGGAGTTTCTCCCATTCTTCTCTGCAGATCCTCTCAAGCTCTGTCAGGTTGGATGGGGCGCGTCGGTGCACAACTATTTTGAGGTCTCTCCAGAGATGTTTGATCGGGTTCAAGTCCGGGCTCTGGCTGGGCCACTCAAGGACATTCAGAGACTTGTCCCGAAGCCACTCCTGCGTTGTCTTTGCTGTGTGCTTAGGGTCGTTGTCCTGTTAGAAGGTGAACCTTCGCTCTGGAGCAGGTTTTCATTAAGGATCTCTCTGTATTTTGCTCCATTAATCTTTCCCTCGATCCTGACTAGTCTCCTAGTCCCTGCCGCTGAAAAACATCTCCACAGCATGATGCTGCCACCACCATGCTTCACCGAAGGGATGGTATTGGCCAGGTGATGAGTGGTGCCTGGTTTCCTCCAGACGTGACGCTTGGCATTCAGGCCAGAGAGTTCAATCTTGGTTTCATCAGATCAGAGAATCTTGTTTCTCATGGTCTGAGAGTCTTTTTGGCAAACTCCAAGCGGGCTGTCATGTGCTTTTTACTGAGTGGCGGCTTCCGTCTGGCCACTCTACCATAAAGGCCTGATTGGTGGAGTGCTGCAGAGACAGTTGTCCTTCTAGAAGGTTCTCCCATCTCCACAGAGGAACTCTAGAGCTCTGTCAGAGTGACCATTGGGTTCTTGGTCACATCCCTGACGATGGCCCTTCTCCCCCTATTGCTCAGTTTGGCCAGGCGGCCAGCTCTAGGAAGAGTCTTGGTGGTTCCAAACTTCTTCCATTTAAGAATGATGGAGGCTACTGTGTTCTTGGGGACCTTCAACACTGTACCCTTCCCTAGATCTGTGCCTCGACACAATCCTGTCTCGGAGGTCTACGGACAATTCCTTCAACCTCATGGTCTGGTTTATGCTCTGACATGTACTGTCAACTGTGGGACCTTATATAGACAGGTGTGTGCCGTTCCAAATCATGTCCAATCAATTGAATTTACCACAGGTGGACTCCAATCAAGTCGTAGAAACATCTCAAGGATGATCAATGGAAACAGGATGCACCTGAGCTCAATTCTGAGTGTCATAGCAGGGTCTGAATACTTATGTAAATGTGATATTTCAGTTTTTTATTTTTTAATAAATTAGCAAACATTTCTAAAAACCTGTTTTGGCTTATTGGGGCCTGTTATGGGGTATTGTGTGTAGATTGATGAGGGAAAAAAAATCCATTGTAAAATAAGGCTGTAACATAACAAAATGTGGAAAAAGTGAAGGGGTCTGAATACTTTCCGAATGCACTGTATCAGTGGTCTAGACTCTCTTCTCAGTCTCCAGTCTTTACCTGCCTCCCTTTTTAATGTCTTTCTGCTTCTCTCCTCTCCTCTCCTCTCCCCTCTCTTCCTCTCCTCTCCTTTCCTCCCCTCCTCTCCCCTCTCCTCCTCTCCTCTTCTCTCCTCTCCTCCCTCCTCTCCCCTCTCCTCCTCCCCTCTCCTCTCCTGCAGAGTGTGAGGAACTTCTCCGAGTGCCCAGTAAGGAACGAGCAGGTGTGCTCCAAGCTGGCCAACTGTAGGAGCTGCTCCCTCAACCTCCACTGCCAGTGGGACCAAAACCAGCAGGAGTGTCACGCACTGCCTGGTGAGATACATACACACACACACACACACACACACACACACACACACACACACACACACACACACACACACACACACTCACTATCTCAATGTCTTCTTGGGGTCCAAAAATGTAGACCCGTTCCCGAAACTTTTATTTTAAATAACCCGAACGGACCATCCGTTGACAATGATACCCCGAAACCTGACAGGGTCGTCCAATTAGACCAGAGTGATTTAAAAAAAAAAAGAAAAGAAAAAAAAGGCTTATTCAGCGTTAATAGACCTTACACAGACTCACTGTAGCCTAACATTTTGTGGAACAGATTTTCTCCTTCCTAATAACATTAATTGGTCTACAGTGTGCCAGAGCGCGTGCTTTGATGACCGGCCAATTTATGCACACACGTAAAAAAAAAAGTGGATGTGAAGGATTTAAACGTGGCAAGATGAACATGACTGTAAAAGTGAAATATTATGACGGAAAGGTTTGGAAATGTGTCATGTTATAATGGCAGGACAATCTTCTGTCATTATGGGAATCGGGACAAATATGGTTTGGTTGAACCCGTGAAGATCTCTAATATATACACACACACATACACACACACACACACACACACACACACACACACACACACAAACATTTTGATTGCTTTCTTAGAGTTAAACTTAGAGTTCACATTAAAATGCCAGTCACATTTTGTGACATACAAAGCGTGTTTGTAGCTGTATGCTACCCCTAGTATTTGGAGGTATACCTGCTTGTCTTGCCAAAATGACAAAATGTCTTCTATTCCAGACCTTGTTTTTTAGGAAGGGCATATTCAGAGTCCCTCATGTCTAGTTTGTGTTTGTTTGATTGAATAAATCATGCCAGAGTTTGATACATAATTCAAAGTTCATGAATCCTTCTCCCTGAAGGGCTTGATGGGAACTTGGAGCTGCGTATCCTGTCTGTGTGTGATCTATTTTTGATGTTTGAGAAGGAGCATGCACAAACACACGTGCACACACACACACACACACTCACACAAACTATTTCCTCAGTAGACATTTTCAGAATATACTTTCGGGAAATAGGGCAATTAGAACCGCTGCTGCAATGTCAGTGGAAATGGCTCCTTAGCTGAGTAAAACGTTTTTCCGGAGAGAAAGAGAGAATGAATTTGAATTTGACTAGAAGTGTACTTCACCAGCAGCTGCAAGTATTACCTTCTGGTTGCGTTTTTTGAGGACCCTCGTGTTTAGTGTTTTTTTGGATAACCACTTGGTTAAGCTCACTATAGCTCATTAACACGACCAGCGCTGTGCCTGCAGCCCGAACCAACGTCGACAGAGTAACGTTGATTTTTTACGTTACTTGTTACAGTGTCCTCGTTCAATTGGACAAATACCATGCACAAATAATGCACTGGTTGTGTTTAGTCAGGACTTAGGAATCATTCCAACACACATTTTATATTTGAAGAGTTTACATATTGAATATCACATTTTGAATAAAACACTTTCATCACTGTATTATTTGTTGGTTGAATAAGGTTACAAGTAAGAGCTGAAAGCATACGTGTTTTGTAAAAGTATCCTACAGTTCTACCAACTCGTTTTCCATTGTAATGCCCTTACACATTGAAATAGTTTGTCTTTCATCCATTATCCCCAAAATGACACAGTGGTTTTTAATTCAATCGATTTGATTGCTCATTCCTCAACAGTTAATCACAAACAACATTCTCATGGAGCACACACACACACACACACTCACTCACTCACTCACTCACTCACTCACTCACTCACTCACTCACTCACTCACTCACTACTTTTGGAATTTCGATAGAAAACCAGTCCATATGATACCATAAATAAAATCTTACATGACCAAGCTCAGTAGTTAACATGACTTGCAATGACTCAAATCCTGAGCAGCCCCCCCTCCAAAGCAGTGTGAGGCCTACATCTTGACCCAAAGCCTGGGACTGTCCTAATCCCTACCCCTCTCTCCCTCCCTTCTCCAGCTCAGCTCTGCGGGGAGGGCTGGAACCAGGTCGGAGAGGCCTGCCTGCGGATCAACTCCAGCAGGGAGAGCTACGACAACGCCCAGCACTACTGCAAGAACCTGGAGGGCAACATCGCGTCACTGACCACCGGCAAGCAGGTGGACTTTGTCCTGGATGAGCTGCAGAAACTGATGCTGCAGGACAAGGTACCGTACACTACAGCAGCTGGTCTCTGGTTACAATGTGATAACTCAACACATTGAGGTAAGGGTACATTGTTAGGGTCAAAGTTAGGCTATTACCCTAGGCATAATTCTATTTTTCTATTTTGGCATTTTTTTTCTTTATTTATATTATTTTCGAGATTAATATTGATCAATATAGATTAATATTGAAGACATCAAAACTATGAAGGAACACATATGGAATTATGTAGTAAACAAAAAAGTGTTAAACAAACCAGAATATGTTTTATATTTTAGATTCTTCAAAGTCGTCACCAGGATATATTTGAGTTATGATATTTTGGGAACATATCAATGGTGGGCCGACTGTAAAAATCCAACGCGTACAATAGTTGACCGTCTTGATATCGGAGTTGGTCGCGTAACACGTCTGCCTGTGCCTGCGTCCAACAGAGGCTCTCCCCGTGGGTGGGCCTGAGGAAGATCAACGTGTCGTACTGGGGCTGGGAGGATATGTCCCCCTTCACCAACTCCACCCTGCAGTGGCTGCCGGGCGAGCCCAACGACTCGGGCTTCTGCGCCACCCTGGAGGAGACCCAGGTGTCGGGCCTCCGGGCCAACCCCTGCACCGCCATGACCGACGGACTCATCTGTGAAAAACCTGCCGGTAAGAGACACACACCCACCCACCCACACACACACAGAGACTAACACAAAGCATATAAAGACATAGACAGTCACGCGCGTGCGCGCGCACACACACACACACACACATACTCAGACATATGCACGCATGCGTGCGTGCACGCACACCTGTTGGTCTTTGAATATTAAATATGTCCATGTGTGCTTATATGAGGAAAATATGATATGATATTATGGCAATAAAACAGCTCTAGTCCTCCTTCAGTGCTAGCGTAGCATAACAGCCTCTAGTCCTCCTTCAGTCATAGCGTAGCATAGCATAACACAGCCTCTCTATTCCTCCTTCAGTCATAGTGTAGCATAGCATAACAGCCTCTCTATTCTTCCTTCAGTGATAGCATAGCATAACAGCCCCTCTATTCGTCCTTCAGTGATAGCATAGCATAACATAGCCTCTCTATTCTTCCTTCAGTGATAGCGTAGCATAGCATAACATAGCCTCTCTATTCTTCCTTCAGTGATAGCATAACATAGCATAACATACCCTCTCTATTCCTCCTTCAGTGATAGCGTAGCATAGCATAACATAGCCTCTCTATTCCTCCTTCAGTGATAGCATAGCAGAGCATAACATAGCCTCTCTATTCTTCCTTCAGTGATAGCATAACATAGCATAACATACCCTCTCTATTCCTCCTTCAGTGATAGCGTAGCATAGCATAACATAGCCTCTCTACTCCTCCCTCAGTGAGCCCCAAGCTGAGCGCCCGCTCCTGCAAAACGCCCTGCTCCCTACGGACCAGCTGTGCCAACTGTACCAGCCAGGCCATGGAGTGTATGTGGTGTGGCAGCGCCCAGCGCTGTGTCGACTCTTCAGCCTACGTCATCTCCTTCCCCTACGGCCAGTGTCTGGAGTGGCAGACCGGAGACTGTCTGGGTGAGTGTGTGTACCGTGAGTGTGTACCGTATGTGTTTACCGTGTGTGCTGTGTGTTTGTGTGTGTTTTGTATTTTTCTGTGTGTGTGCTTGTGCGCATACTGTGTGTGTGTGTGTGTGTGTTTGTGTGTCAGAATATGTTCCCTTTTTTGTGTGTATAAGTGCGTTTGTGAGTGCACACAAACCTGTGCGAGAATGTATAAAATCAACATACAGTGTGATCCTTTCTCTCACACACACACACTCACACACACACACATACACACACGCACGCTAACACGTATCTTAATTGTATGCCCACATCAGAACACAACTCCTTGTCAGGCACTCTGTAATGGTTTCCCCTGTGAGACTGATGCTGTGTGTAATACGCTAGGAGGAGAGGAGAGGAGAGGAGAGGAGAGGAGAGGCAGGCGTCAGCGTCAGCGTCAGAGAGATGGCACAGGGGATTGTCATTCCGAGTCGGACAGTGATGAATGGAATCTCACACTGATATCACGTTGTCTCCATCTTGCCCTTCTCTCTCTCTCTCTCTCTCTGTTTTTCACTGTCTGTCTGTGTATCTGTCTCTCTCTCACTGTCGCTGCCTGTCTCTCTCTCTCTCTACGCCCCATCTCTCTCTCTCTCTCTCTCTCTCTACAACCTCTCTCTCTTTCTCTGTCTGTCTCTCTCTCTCTACGCTCCATCTCTCTCTCTCTCTCTCTTTCTCTCCCTCCCTCCCTCCCTCCCTCCCTGCTTCCCTCCCTCTATCTCTCTCCGTCACCGTCCCTCAAGAGAGAGTTGGTGGAGAATACCAAGTGCCAGGCGCGGTTTGGAGAACGGTGAACTTTTCAATCTTGTTCTCCAGCGGTCTCCCGGCATCATTGACATTTTCTCCAGGTTTTGGGAGGTACTGTAAGGACCCTCCGCTCCGTAGACGATCGATAACAGATCGATAACCATCACAGAGAATTTGGGGGGGGGGGGGGGTGGCGGCGGCGGCGACGGGGGGGGGGGGACTTGGAAGGTGGCGTCTTGAGTCAAATGAAAGCCGCTCTCAGTTTCCTCCCATTAGTCGGAAAGCCGGAATTGTCTTTAATGAGCGATTAGTGTTGCAATTTGTCTCTTTAAAGAGTTAGATTTCCCCCCTGGCCCGGGCTCAGGGTAGTTTTTTGCAATGGTTTGTTTGCCCTTGAGAAACTCATTGAAACACAGCCATTATTATGAGGCTTAATTCCCTGGTGTGTTTGAACCGGGTTGGAAATCCCTTTGAATTTCCTTGAGGAAAAGCTTGTATGATAGTGCTGTGTGTGTATGGTAATATTTATGTTTTTGAATCTTCCTTCATCGTGGATACAAGGTTGGCTTAAACATGATTTAGAAACTTGTCATAGAAGTAAAGTTTCACTTTTCATCAGCGTGACATAACAGAAGTTGTCACAACAGGCATTGACAATATCTGACAACTTATACGCATAGGCATTGCCAGCAGTGACAGTTTTTCTTTCCAGCATATCATTTCAGCAGTTTGTGATAGTTGTGTGTATTGGTTTTGGTGTGTGTGTGTGTTTTTATGGGGTTTGAGCTGGCAGACCCATCCCCTGTCTCAGCCTCTGATTGTTGCTGCCACACACACACACACACACACACACACACACACACACACACACACACACATATCCTGCTAGAACCCTCCATTATATTCACTCTGATGGAAAAATGAATTAAACCACCCTTCAAGACTTGAAGCGGAGAAGCGGAATGGGGGAATATTAAACCTCTGTCAAATATTTCAAAAAGAAAGTGCTGAGATATTTATTTGCTATTTTGATGCCTTTATAAAAATGTCTTTCAGTCATCCCAAATATTTTTGAATAGTTAAGCACAGGCATTCGCAGAAAAACAATCCACCATAGTTTACCTCAGCGGTGAATCTACAGGCCGTGCCTGTGTTGTATAGGTCCTGTATCTGTAGGTTAGGTTGTGCTTTCTGTCCCCCGTCTCATACTCTGATTGCTGCTGGCCACCCTCCGCTCACTAGACAGAATAGAGGACAGAACACACACACACACACACACACACACACACACACACACACACAGCTAGAACCCAACAAACTGCTCTGCTCTGTGTAACAATGTTTCTAAGTTGTTTAAAAGCAGGCCCCTCAGGTGCTGGTTTACCAACCACAGTTTAGTGAGGGGTCCTTTTGTGTCTGTAAACGGCTGTCTGAATGAGTTTGTCGGTCTACAGGAGAAGGATGGAGACAGAGAAGGTCACCGAGTAAGCCTGAGTGCTCTCTTTCTCTCTACTCTCCCCCCTCTCTCCCCCCCCCTCTCTCTCATATGTTTACTTGTTGCTCTGCATTTGGTTTAACCTTCTACCTCCTTTTCCTCCTTTTAGTTTTTTGCTGTCAGTTCCCTACACTGACTCTACATGACGTGTGTGTGTGTGTGTGTGTGTGTGTGTGTGTGTGTGTGTGTGTGTGTGTGTGTGTGTGTGTGTAAGAATCAGCTCCAGTTTGCCCCTCAGCCATGCTTTAGATAACAATAAAGGACAATAACAGTTTGGGTTTAGGCTTTCGGGTACTCAAAGTGATTTATCTGAAAGGTTATCTTTTATGTGTTTAATGTGTTATGATGAGAGTAATTTAACAGGGCTTGTTTTGAAGTTATATTGTTTAGTTTAGTTCCTAAATGGTGTAAATGATACTTTTAAATCAACCTGATGGTTTCCGAGGTGCTCTGCGAAATGTTGAAACGGGGTTGGTTTCAACTGCCGGATAGATGTTTTTCAATTACATTTCTTCACATATCATCAGCTTAATGAGCTCTTCGGGGCTAAACAATAAAAGCATTAAAGAAATATGAGCCTAGACGCTCAGCGTTCACAGTTTGAGTTGTTCTGGAAGAATATGCACCTTTTTTTAATATATATATATATAGAAAATATATTTAAAAAAAAAAATATATATATATATACGGATGAAGGAAACGGCTTCACTGTCGGAATTTTCGGCCGTTGTCATGGTTTCGTGTCCATTAGGCGGACGTGGAAGATGGTTTGACACAAACTGAAGGGATGGTTCAGACTGTAACAAAACAAAAAAATAAATTCCCCTTAATTGTCTGTCTGGGGGAAAGTGCTGATGGTAAATCTGACAAACGGAAAGGTGGCCTCGATATTTGGGCTCCGGTTGACAACATTGATGTCCTTATTACATCCTTGAAAGGTTGCTGTTGTTGTGCATCCAGGTAGCACAACTTTAATCTTCACTCAAATTAACTTTATTCTCTCTCTCTCTGCCTCTGTCTCTCTCTCTCTCTCTCTCTCGCTCTCTACCTCCCCTCTTCTCTCTCTCTCTCTCTCTAACTCTCACCCCTCCCTCTCTCTCTCTCTCTCCCTCCCCTCTCCTGCCAACTCACAGTCACTCTCCTCAGCCTCCTGTGAGCTCAAACACAACGAAAAGACCACAAACGACATCAATTATACACGACTAGCTCTGTATACGTTTCGAATGTTAGGAAACATGACATGTCTGTAAAGGGCTCCAACCTAACCACACTTCATCTCCCTCCCTCTCTCCCTCTCTCCTTCTCTCCCTCTCTCTCTCTCTGTGTCCTACAGCCCAGAACTGTTCGGGCCTGCGGACGTGCGGCCAGTGTCTGGAGCAGCCCGAGTGCGGTTGGTGCGGTGACCCCAGCAGCACGGGCAAGGGCCAGTGTATGGAGGGCTCCTACCGGGGGCCCATGAAGAGCCCAGCCAAGCAGGGCCAGAACCAGGGCCAGGCCCAGGACAAGGACATGACCCAGGAGCCGGGCCTCTGCCCCAAGGAGAAGGGCTACGAGTGGGCCTTCATCCAATGCCCCGGTGAGGACGGAGTTGTCTTCGTATACATTAAACACGCACACACACACACACACACACAATATTATGTCGTAGATACATGCATGTACACAATTAAAATTAAACAAAAAGACACAGAGACGACACACACACACACGCACGTGCGCACGCCCTCAGACCGACGAAAGTATCGCATGGTCTAAGGGATGTTGGTAGTTCCCTATGTAAATAATCCCACCCCATCGATGTGCTGCAGTGTTTGTAATGTCAGAGTGTATCATGCTGCCCCCCCCCCCCCCCCCCCCCCCCCCACGTTAGCCACAGCATGTAAACCGATCACTGAGTTCGGGAGGCGTATGATGTCATACTGGTAGGCTCTTCTGTTTTCCGTTTCTCACGTTACTGATGGAAATGACAGGCTTCAAGTCTTACCGTGATGCTGCCAATGTCAATAAACGTATAAGGATGACGGTGAATAGTGTGAATCAAGGATGTCACTGATGTCCCCCTCCTTCTCTACCTCCTCCCTCTCTACCTCCTCCCTCTCTACCTCCCCCTCCCTCTCTACCTCCCTCTCTACCTCCTCCCTCTCTACCTCCCTCTCCACCTCCCTCTCTACCTCCCTCTCTACCTCCTCCCTCTCTACCTCCCCCTCCACCTCCGTCTCTACCTCCCTCTCCACCTCCCTCTCTACCTCCCTCTCTACCTCCCTCTCTACCTCCCTCTCTACCTCCTCCCTCTCCACCTCCCTCTCTACCTCCCTCTCTAACTCCCTCTCTATCTCCCCCTCTACCTCCCTCTCTTCTCCCAGCCTGTCAGTGTAACGGCCACAGCACGTGCGTCAACGCCAGCGTGTGCGAGCAGTGTCGCAACCTCACCACAGGTCCGCACTGCCAGACCTGCATGCCCGGTTACCACGGAGACCCCACCAACGGCGGCAAATGCCAAGGTGAGCGTGTGATGATTATTATAATTGTTTTTTTTTGTTTTTTTTCCCCACACAAAACAATGCAAGTGAGAAGGCCGGGGACATTCGGAGGTACGGGCGTTGAGAGAGCGATCTGAAGTCAGATGCTGATGGCCACCTTCGATCAAGAGCTTGGCAGTCACTGTGAACGACCAACAGGGGGCACTCCCGCACCCTCACACACACACACACACACACACACACACACCGTCTGAGCTGTATGTAGACAAACACTGGTCACTGAGCTTCT